>NW_025336598.1:19180292-19210639 GCF_004798865.1 Varanus komodoensis
ATTGCAAATATACATTTTATAAAATTCACAATATAAATATGCATACCTTTGAAACTAAGGCTTAGGTGAACATTGTTTCTATGGACCCTGGATCCTGGCCATCAGGTGTCATTCTTATTAGCAAGGCAGAGACACACCCAGTAGCAGATGTTTTTTATATTAAGATTGGTCAATTGCAATTCTCCATATGGAAATGTGTAACTCCAGAAATTCTGTTCAAACCAACAGCTGTTGCCTGTGAGTGTTGGAGGCATGGAGCACATGAACTTGAACTAGGATTACTTTTCAGTCTGGATGTACAAGAATTGCATTGGTAGGTCTGGCCTCTCCTCTTCTCCTGTTTAGAGACCAAATGTTGTTAACAATAGTAAAAAAAAATACGTTAAAATGGTTTTAAACCAACTTCTGAGTATTGAAAGAGATAAATAATGGAAGTCCTTTCCGAATAGTACCTTCTTTCTACAGCTAAATCAGCAGAAATGGGACATTTTTAGTGGTTGCACCTCAGTTGTGAAGCATTCTTCACAGGACAGAAGTTTGGTATATCTGGTATGTAAAACTTTGCAATCTTACTTTTCCTAGCTTTCTTAGGAATTTATTACTCCCACAATTGTTTTCTGTTTCTGTTTTTTTGCTTTTAGGGTATTTTGCTTTCACTGTGTTGTAGTTTTATTGCTTTTAGGGATATTTTGCTTTCATTATGTTGTAGTTTGTTCAAAAATAAATAAAATGAGTGTTTTTTCCTAGGAAAAAAATAGGATATATTTAACAAGACCACCCCACTTTGAATATGAAAGGGACATGCATATAATTAAAGATGAGTGGCTACCATTGCTGTATCTAGTTTGGTGAAATATCTGGATCATATAGGCATACTCTTTGGAAAGTATGCCTATTCTTCTCCAAGGAAAACAGATGGAAAAGTAACCTATCAAGACAGAAGGGTTATAGCCCATCTCCCAACAGTACTAATTTGCTCTGTACAGGCATTTATTTATTGTTTTAGGTAGAATCAGTCACTTGAATCCCCAGTCACAGTCTGACATAGTACAGTCTAAGCTCAGATTTATCACTTCATCTGCTGTATGTGAGAACCAGGCTGCCACAAGAGAAGCATTCCAATATTTTAGAATTGGGGGAAGAAAACTGTGCAAAGGTCAGAGAACAATTGGTGGCTGGAACAAAGGGATAGTGAGAAAGGAAGAAGGCATTGCCATCTGGGAAACACAGGTGTGTCACATTTGGTCTGTAGACCTGCCATTCAACATGCCACTTCTAGATGGGGAACACAGCAGCATGAAGTGTGAAGCTTGACAACTTTAAAAGTTCACAATAAGAAAGTATTTTAAAGTATCTACACAATCTATTCCAAAGAGCCCACCCCACAAAAAAAAAAAAAAAAAAAAACGGAATAAGAACAGTGAACAGTGATTTAGCAGTGACAGGTAACAGAATAATAGGATAGCCCTTACTCAATACGGATAACTGCAACCATTGTGGAAGCTGTACATAATCCTTCCCATTGTCAGAAAACATCTACCAACTGCTCTTCTGCTGCTTCCTGAATTAAAGCTTATGATAAGCCAGACTGTGATAAGCCCTGACTTGTGTACTGGTGATTGTTCACCCCTGGGCACTCATTGCAGAAAAGACCTTTTGTGTGTCAAAAGCACAATGGTCCACTCAACAGCATGGAAAAAACAATATTTTTTAGGGAGGAGGAACCACTCAGTAAAATTTAAGGTGAGTGCCTAGACAAAGAAACAGGAGCAGGTAGCACTTAGTAATTCGTCTTTATGCACTGGCCATTGATTCCAGGCTCTCAGATGTCTCTTGCAATACAGTCGTGAGCTCTGCTTCAGCTGTAGGCTTCAGTCCAGTCAGTCCCTGGCTGTGGAGCTGACATTGAAAAAGGGCAAAACGCTGCTGTAATTCTTCTTCCACTGTTCAGACTGGATGGTTCCTGTTATTCACTCTCTCTGTAGTCCCCTGAGACTCTTCTCAGAGTTAATCAACTCTTCCCAGGAGTAGAAAAACTTTTGTATCTGGCAGGGGCTACACTTCCTAGGGTTATGAATTGCATTAGCATTGGGATTAGTCCACTTGATCAGATTATGAAGCATAGTTCTCATTTGGCAGGTGAAGATAAACAGGGAGAAAAGGGGGAGAAATGTAAACATTGGGGTTAAAAGGCAAACTTTTCCATACCAGCAGCCATAGCTAACGTAACTTCAAATGTATAACATCCAAGATGGACAATGGATGTTCTACTATTAGCTGGAAGTGACTCCAACTGCAAAACTGTTGTAGCCAGGACTATATTGTCAAGAAACTTGAGCCACCCATATCGCCATTTCTTCATGTTCAGGATAGACTACTACTCCCACAGAGTGGCAGAAATCATGCGGGGGGTGGGGGGGAGACTGCCAAATGGTTCACAATTAAGCCGTTTGTGAAGATTTACAGCTACAGCCACTTGATGAAACGGTGAGTTTTGTTATTTCCCTGGACAAAACCGTTGTCCACAGGGAAGCAGCTAGGGAAGGCAATGCATGAAGCTGGGGAAAATATAAAAGAAGAGAACCAGTGTTTTGCTTTGTTTCTTTCGGAAACTCAGTTTTTAAAAATTACACTTTAATGGTAACACTCTAGTGCTTCCTCCAAACTTCAAGGAATATTACTTACAGTATTAATATAGTTGGCAGGGGGGACTGAGCAAAGGTCCAATCTATTCTGCTAACACAATACTGCATCAGTTGCTACAGCAGGTATAATGAACCAGTTAAAATGAATGTAGCTGCAGTCTTTCCATACTTCACACTGAAGTCCATCCATTCTTCACTCCTGTACATCCAACCAACCATCAGTACCTAATCCACAGTGTATGCACATAAATCAAAAGAAGGTTAGTGTCTAGGACTTGAAGTAGGAACTTAACAGTTTGAGGCTGGAATGGAATCTAGAAAGCTACTTAGATCCAAGCAACAGAAGGAAAAGCGACTTAGATCCAAGCAACAGAAGTCAAAACCTTAGTCCCAGTGATAGGCAGGTAGCATGAGATGTCTGGACTGGCTAGGGCTGATACAAACAGCAACACCTAGCTGCCTCCTCTGGTCACTAGAGGTGTATTATCTGTCTGATGAATTATTCCAGTCTCCCAACATTATGCAGCCTTGACAATGATCTAATAACCAATTTATGTGAACAGCATATTTAAAAATCTACATATTTGCAAAGTGGATTGTCTATTTTACCATCAAATAGAGTCTTGCATCACTATTATACAACGAATTGCCATGTTTTTTAAAAATCAGTATATAACTTTAATATAAATTATTTTCAGGGTCCTGCTACATGAGAGCTTCTGCTTGTTTCTTTGGGCATCACTCCTATAATCCAAGAATACATATGTGTATGTATGTCAAGGAAGAAAGCATTGTTTTAGCTATACTGAGAGAAAGAGGGAGAAATATTTTGGCATGGGTCACATCACACAGGCACACTGGTGGGGAGGCATAATTTACTCCCAAGTTGTATTTAGCTCTTACTGTTTCTGGAGAGGCAGCATGTACCAGACTTACTCAGAAGATCAAATGGACAGGGGAAAGTTAAGTCTGGATGCAAGGAGCCTGTATGGTTTGCTCACAGTAGAAATGCATTCAAACAAGTAATTCACAGGTGTATATTTAACATGAAACAGAAACTCTGAATAGGGTCTAAGTGTAAATTATCTATCCTGAACGTTATAATACTTTCTATTTCATACAAAGTGCATATAGTACTTTGCTATTTCATGCAAAATGATGACGTTATTTTGCATGGATTCATTTCCTGCAGCTGATACTGCAGGTCAAAGTCTAGTTAAGAGAACCATTCCAAAGATCAGTCCTATGTTCAACTCATCTGCTATTTGTTTTATTTTATTTTATTTTATTTTATAGGTGTTTTTATATCTCGTAAGCCCAGGATGTTTAGCCTGCATGGAGAGGAGCATCACACTGCGTGCCCCCTCCCCATCCAAACTTTAGTGAAAGCGGTATGTGTGTGGCCCAAGGCAGGTCCTTTCTTCTCCTTAAAACGTGATGTCTTTTCTAAGCTTAGCTCGGCTGCTGGCTGTAAACCTTCCCAAGGTGTGCAAAGGATAGGATACCAGAGGGACCTAAGCATTTCTTTGCTGGATCATATCAAAAGTTCTATCCTGTCAAGCAGCTCCCCACAGAAGTCAGCTAGGGAATATCTTTTTGCTGTTTTATATCCCCCTCATCTAGTAATCCGCATCTGGAGATGCCATTTATCTATCATAGCTAATATCCACTGAAAATTTCTATCTCCATGAATTTGTCTAATTCTCTCATAAAGACACCTGAGCCTTCACTTCCTGTTGCTTTCTTTCTGACTGTCCTCACTCTGTGATGCAGCCCATCATATTCACTAGGAGAACCAAAATTCAAGATGGACCACCCTTCAAAGGAAGACACAAGCATAATTTATTGGCTTATAGGTATAGATATGAATACCACAAAATATCTGTGAAATGCCCAGGAATGTGTGGAGAATCAGGCAGAGAGGAGTCCCCAACCCTAATACCTGCAGTTAACTGGAAATTAAGACTGCAATTTTGTACCAGCTACCCTGGACGTAAGCCCCATTAAATCCACTGGCAGCCTGGGTAGACAGAGGTAGGGCTGCACTGCGAAAATGAATGATTCACCAGAAAACTTCAGAAAACTACTCCCTTCTCAAGCATGGTGGTTTTCTGTCCCCCATGTCCCTTCTTTCTTTGCTCCTCAGCTAGGCCCCCTCTCTTGATTCTTCCACAAGGGGTCTCTCATATTTCTCTTTATTCCTCCCTCCCTCCCTCCCTCCCTCTCGTGTGTGTGTGTGTGTGTGTGTGTGAGAGAGAGAGAGAGAGAGAGAGAGAGAGAGAGGGAGAGAGAATGAGAGATAGAAGCAAATCTGTACTCTCCCATTCTTCTTTTGTCTCTTTCAGAATCCTGACACACTTTCCTGCCCCATCACCTCATACTATAGGGAAAGCTATGCACGCAAGTAATGTTATGAGTGCTATGGAACTTTCCACTGAATGTTATGGGACTTTCCTCCAGGTATGCATTCACTGGGACTTAGCTATAGATGTGCACAGGTTTAAACTGCTGCCAGGACACGATTCCCCAAGGAACTTCACATGCAAATAAGCCCCATTTATTTCAATGGTGTTTAAAAAAGCAAGTTTTAGGATTGGAACTCTGTGTGTGCGCATGTGTAAACAGAGGCCACACATCTGCACATGATGTGTGTGCAGGGGACTTATATGGAGAATGGGAGAATGCCTATATGAATTCATAGGCAATGAGGCAGAGAAAAGCTGCAGAGCTGGCGGATTATGAGAACAAGCTAGATGAGGACTGTCCCTCTGCCTCCAGCCCTCCTCTGCTGAGAGGCTGGAAAGGGGGCAGGTGGAGGTCTGTTACCTGACCCCAAGAAAAACAAAGGGAAGCTCCTAGCAGCAGCACCAAAGCAAGCTGAAGCAGCTAAGATGAGGGGGAGGAGGGGAGAGGCTACTCCTGGTCCTCCGCTTTTCTGTGATCTTAATTGCTCACCTCACTGTAAATACTGAAAAGGCCTACCATGACCAGCCATTTCCAAACACACCCCTTGCAATAGCTTACTACACTTGGCTCTCATCTGCCCAGATGTAGCACTGCGCCACTGTCAGATCCCAAAAAGGGAGAAGGGAAAATTTACAATCACCATGGGGGTATTTCTAATCCCCTAATCATAGGTGGTAGATCCAGAACAATATGGCTCCACAGAAAGACAATTGTCAGCTGCAGATTCTAAAACCAGTTCCCACCACTCATAAGGGCCCCATGTATTCTTCCCCTATGGTTAGTAGACAGTACCTTCTTCCCTTATCCCATACTGAAAACTCAGTGGTGCCTTTCTCTAAATCAGCTTTTCCCAACCTGATGCCATCTAGGTGTTTTGGACTTCAGTTCCCATCAGGCCTGGCCAGCATGGCCTATGGTCAGAAATGCTGGGAATTGGAGTCTAAAATGAGATAGCAGAAGGCTGCTCTAAATCATACTTAGTTGGATGAGTAATTATCAACACAATTTGCACAATTGATCATCTGGAATCAGTGTGGCTGTTAGGAATCATGCCTAATGTTTTAAAAGAGGTACTTCAGATTCTTCTCCTTGATTAATGTGGCAGCGTAGAAAACAGGCTCTGTGTTTGCTTTATACATCAGTGGAGATTTGGCCCAGTCTTTCCATACTCGCTCCCCAAAACACTTAACTATATGAATTCATAAGACCTGACGTCTGGCTCTCTGAGAGCTTCCCATCCCCACACAAAAATTGCAAACTACTTCCAGATTATAACAACTTGCATTATTTTTAGCCCACAGCTGTGATGGATTGGCTTGGAGTAACTTTTGCCACAAGCTCCAAAGGCGAGGTGAGGAAGGGGATTGTGGAGACATAAATTTCCACTGGTGATAAGCTCACATCTGTTTTGAACTGCAAAAATGGCAAACCCATTGTGAAATCCTCCACAAGCCTTGCTCGGATGCCAAGTAAGCACAGCACCGAAAAGCACATAAAGAAATAATTGAAAGATGCTGGAGGAAGGCCAAGGGAACGTGGCTAATATTTCACCTAATCTTTCCCTTTTTCTTTTCTGTCACAGTTCTGCCCACATGATGTGAACTTCAGAGCGGGATCAGCAGCTGCTCCTTGACTGTTTGCACTGTCTGCCCTGCCTGTTGGCACAAGAACAAAATGAAAGACACACAAAGACCGAGAAGCCAAAAGCATAAAGTTATCAGAGATTAACAACTGCGTGATGTGACAGAGGGGCCGGTGAGATTCACCCTTTGCTGTAGGGACAAGGGTTAAAGTCTCTCTTGGAAAAGTGGTGGCATGGCATCAGCCACAAAGAAGCTTCTGTCACCAAGGTACCACACACAACTGAGATGCATACTAGCTGAGGAGAGGTCAGGAGTAATAAACCGGTGATTGAAACGCATGAGATGCAATATAATGAGAGGACTGGTGGACAGACTAGAGACATTTATTTTTACAAGGGATCTATCAAATTTTATAAATAAAATAAATAATGCTTCTGACATGGGACAGAGATATCTGGTAGAACAGTTTGTGTGTATATACTGGAAGGGAAGGAATCTAACCAAAATCATGGGGGTTTTTTGGTCTTCCATGCATACCATTTCTTTAGAAAAGCAACTTCCAAGATGAAGTGGTTTCTCTCACATAGATGCATGCATTTAAAAAATTAGGATCATTTATTCAGGCCAACAGAACGCATGTCTGCACATGCCATTGGTTGGACCACTATTTTACTATTTCTGCTATTGCTTTTGCATGGCCAATCCAATACTGCTTATAATAATAGACTTTAATGCTCTTGCAATGTAATTAACAAGCCTCTGGTCAAAATCTTGAAACTCCTGACCTCACAAAGGACCATATTCTCAATCAAACTCATATCTGTAGACTTTCAGGGCAATCAAGCCCTAATTGTCACTGGGTTGTTTTGCTACTGCAGACTCCTTAGTTTCTCTATAATGCTTGGTTTTGTTTGTGCAATGGATTCTCCTGCATAAAGAAGCATCCCATCATGGAATGGGACAGCTCAGTCACAGGCTTCCAAAGTAGGGAGAATGAGTTCTAAATATGCAATGTTTTGCACCTTGTATTCCAATCCCTGCTCAGGCCAGCGTGTATTTTCAGAAGGAACAGGTTTCTCATGGACCACTGACACACTCTCTTTCAAGAACATTCAACTAGACATGTACAGCCAAACCTAGTCTACTAACAATCCAGTGCAGTGCAGGAGGAGGGCTCAGTAGACCTCCCCGAAAAGCTAGGATACCAACATGCATTACTGCTAAGCTGCAACAAGCTGGAGGTTCACAAGTTTTTCAAGCAATCTCATGGACCTAAGCCAGCTCTAGAATGAGGAGTGCACTGAAAAGCAGCTCAGGCAGCAAATTAGGGGACAGTTTTAAGAGTGATACAAGTTAGTTTGGAGTTCCCTGCATCCCTGTCCCTGGTCTTCTAGCCAGCTGCCCAACGACCCCATTCTCTGATTAGCCAGCCACCTGGTCTGATTTCTTTTACAACTGAGCATGCACCCTGCTTCTCCTCTGCTTGGCTTGGTGGAAGAAGAGAAACTGGGGCAGTAGAAACAAAATGAAGGACAAACACAATACCTCATAAGGAAGCAGCAGCAGTACCTCTGATTCTCTGTCTGTCTAGCTCCGCAGCCTGGCTAGGGATAAGCTGGAGGATTGAAGTCCCTCATTATAAGTTGTTGGTATCTCTCTTTCCCCACAACCTGGAAGTTGGCACTTGAAGCAGCAGCTGTGCAATTAGGAGCCATAACCACATTCCTGGACTCCTGCAATTGGTTTCTTACTGCTACATAAGGGTGGATGGGTTCTCCTATTTCTTAGGGCAGGTGTGGAGCTATGCAGCCTCTTGGAAGAAGGATGAGATAGAAATAAAATGGGGTTAAGTCCCCAATCATTTTAGGATCTAGCAGTGCCTCAAGCAGCTGATCTACAAGGGCAGCAGATTATTAGTTATTACTCTGTGTTTACTTCCAGCGAGAAGACATTGACTATTTGTCTCAAATGTCAAAATAACTTAATTGAGCTGGGGTGCTAAGGACCTTGAAGTGGAGTATGGACAAAGTACCACTTACAGCTCTTCCTCAGGCCCTAATGGGACCCATGAGTTTCCCTACAGATTGTTGCAATAAGGAACTTGAGTGAAACTGAGTTAGTTTTCAGATGGGAACTCGTGGTGTGGCTAGGGTGAGAAGTTTATTTATTTAGAAAATTTCTATGCCACCCCATTCGCCGAAGCCTCGGGGCGGCTCACAAAACATCAATTAAAATATAATACATTAAAAATATAAAACGAATTAACAATATAAAATAAGTCACCCAGAAGTTCCCGTCTCATAGCATGGAAACAGTACTGACTTGTGCCAGAATGGCATTATTAAGATAACCAGAGTAAAGACTGCAAACCACTTAAGCAAATTAAAAAGATATTCATGAAACTTTAAGAATACACTTTTGAAACCTTTTCTGAACATTCAGGAAATGATAGGAGACCAGACGCAAACAATCCTGTTGTAAGCATCCTTGATCAATATGCAAAATGTCCTTATATCAAGGCATGTGCATAGTCTGCTAATAGAAGCTGCTTGCTGAAGAGAGGGCTTCTAGATGGCTGTTTGAATATCAATTGGCAGGAAAAGAAGCCTGGATTTTAAAGCTGGCCAGCAAGAAGGGAACTTGTGGGAGTCTCCCAGTGTATGCATTTATTTTTATTTATTTATATTTTCATTTCTATACCAAAGAAGGTATAGGCTGAACCTATCTGGGTACTTCAAAATAATTAAAACCACACAGGAACATGATAAAATATAACATAACATTTTAAAAGTTTATAGCTACAGTATAAAATCAGAGTAAAAATCATAAAGTTTGGGAGGAATGGATGTCATATTCTCTTGGATTCTACTTTCCCCACCTCACTTTGCATATTTGGAAATAAACTGATATGGGAAAACATTATGACTCTTCTCACAACCAAGCTGCCTGGAAAATACTGCCCCTGCACCAGTTTTTTTTACGGCTTGTTGCAGTATTACAGAGATCCAAAGAAGAGCTGTCTGCTAAAATCCAAGCCTGAGAATAATTATAGTGCCCAGGTATGTACAGATTACCTGGGCCCAAACATGACATCTTGGGCTTAGTTGTATGGGAACTTACCATGTGGGAAAAGATTCTGGAGGTGTCAACACTATGCACCACTTGTAAAGACTGTTGGGGAAGTAACAGGATGGCCACTTACAAATCACTAAAAATTAGGAAATGCATGAACTTTTAAATGTATTGGTACAGATTTGAAATGCATACTATAATGGAAATAGAAACACAATTTAGAGTGGGGAGGCACACTCAGTGACTTTATGCCAACTCAGGCTGCATTCCAGGTGCCCAGTGTTAAGAAGCAACTTGATGTTAAACCAGAGCAGGACTAAGAAGCCTTTGAAATAACAGGCGCTTCAGACAGAGGACTGTCCCCTGCCAGCTCTTCTGGGCCATCCCAGAGTGAGTGAAGAGATTTGTTTGGTTGATGGGCCACCTAAAAGCCAGAGCAGAGGCAGAGGAAAGCAGCAAGAGACAGGTGAAGTGAGCTGCCAGAAGAAGGAGAAGGGGTCACACCAGGCCAGCTGGCCTACAGAGTGACCTCTCCAGGCAAGATGACCCTCCTTCTCCTCAGAATTTCATAACTTCTAAACTACTGAATGGAGAGGCATTTACAACTCATGTAAACTTCCCTTGAGCAGTTCCTGATGACTCAGAGTTGTTTGTCAGGGCCCTGCTGTGCACAGAGCATTGAGCCAGAGGTATAAATTCATGCTAGGGGGGTTAATTCAGATTTTCCATCTCAGAATTTCTTCCAGGGTACTCAGGCAGGGGCAGAGGGCATTTGCCAGGGGAAAAAGGAAAAAGCAAGCAAACAAACAAAACAAAGCAAAGGGGGTATGTAACTTCTTTTCTCCCCACACTAATTCTCTGTATAATCACCCCCGCCCCCCCCAGCACCCTCAGGTTATTCTTTTCCACACACTTCACCAAATTAAAGAAGATATTGACCAGGCTGGCCATGGGAACCTTTAGAGCAGCTTTTCCAGCCTTGTGCCTCCATATTTGTTGGACTACACTCCCAGTGGTTAAGAGCATGGGACTGGGACTCAGGCGACCTGGGTTCTAGTCCCCGCTCAGCCATGGAGCCAACTGGGTGACTTTGGGCCAGTCACAGACTCTCAGCCCAACCTACCTCACAGGGTTGTTGTTGGAGGGGGAGATGTAAGCTGCCTTGAGCCCTTTATAGGAAAAAGGCAGGATTTAAATCGAAAAATAAATAAATAAATAAATCATCCCCAGACAGCATGGTCATTAGCTGCCTTAGGTCAAAATCCATTATTTGACTAACAAGTGACACAACAAGCTAGAAATGTGACTTTAGAAACGAACAGGAAGTTGTCTTCTATCAGACTATTTCTCCATCTAGACCAGTGTTATTCACTCCCATTCAGTTACGAGAGTTTCAATAGACATCCTGCACACCAGCCCTCGTACCTATCTGTGCAGAAGATCCTTTAAAAAATAGGAAACATATCTTTTCAATTGTTTTGCAATCCAAGGGGAAAAAATACTTTGGATAGTTTTCTACTCTCCCGTGGTTGTTGAAAGCACAGTGAAAATAATGAAACGCTAAAGAACAGGAAATTCTTGTGGTCTTCAGGGTCTTGTGGTCTGACTGGAGGGGGTTAAGTAGAAGCCAAGCGCTGGAAATCCCTCCTGAAATGTTAAGCATTTAGAATTACACGAGAGAGAGTGTTTGCATGCAATGGCCAGCCAAGTTTTGCAGATTAAGGCTGGAAATACATAGGATGGTGACAGGCCAACTCGTGTAAACCTAGCCCTCCTCTGATCATAATGGTGTGCGTGGTGGTGGTGGGGAATCTGTTTTTTTGAGCAATTGGGGGAGTTGATCCATTTCCCAGGTCTGCTACTTATCTCCCTCCAGCCTGTCTTCCTCACTCTTAAATGCTTTTCTCCTACCAAAACTTGTTTCTGGTATTAGAGATGGATGGAGAGAAAAGCACAAGGGACAAGAGGAAGCAGAGAGTACAGGGAGATAAGCCATGGAGGAGGAAAGTTCAGCACCCCCAGCTGCTGCATATCTTTGTTATAAGTTGGACTCCCACCACCCTTCTGCTTTATCCATAACTGGAATGAATGCAACTTTCACGAAATAGGTCTGTCTCCCCTTCTTACTCAGTGTGAGGGTCCATAAAGATGGCAGCAGCACCATTTGGTAGCATCCAGCTCCCAGTAACCCTGGGCTATTCCAGAAGGACACTTATCTTTCCATCCGGGCATCCCTGTGAAGATTGCTGAATCCACAATCATCCTCATCTGCCATGTGGATCCTATATGGCATCAGTCTTTGGAAGTGAATCAGAAACCTCATGACCTGAGGCAGAGGCATAGCTTAAAAAGTACCAAGAACTGTTGTGTGAGGCCTTGGAGCGCTTTCCAGATGCAAAAAGCATTGTGCAACATCCTACCCCGTGACTGTCAAACCATATGGAACCTCTGGATTGTCCAGGCCTGATGCATGTATATGAGCCAGAGCCTGCTGTTCTTCTTATAGCTGTCCTATTGGAGTTTCCAGGTCAAGAGCCCAGCTCCAACCATGGTCCACTCTGAGTTGGTGAATACATCTTTCTACTTTTGATTTGGATACAGATATCCTTTCCATTAGCATCATCACCACCACCATCATCATCACCTCTATTATCTGCTGAGAAGCCATCAAGGTTGTGTATAGCACAATTTTAAAAAAATTAAAATGCAAGAAACACTGTTTTAAAACATAGAAACAGAGAAACAGAGCTAGTCAGAAGATGCTTCCCAGGCCATCTAGTCTGACCCCTGGCTCCAGCTGGCTCCGCTCATAAAAGATTGTGCATAAAAGATTATAAACACTGATACATAAAACACTGTATCAAAACATAATGTCCAAAGAGACAGTGGCTGCATAAGCAAGGAAATAAATATGTTTACAGAAGGAGCCAGAAGCAACTTAACATTTCTAGAAGGAGAGAGTTCTGCGGAAATGGGATGCCACACTGATGGCTATTTTCCAGGTGGACTCCAATTAGGCCATAGGCCCATGCAGAACTACCAAGAACTGGCCATCTGATGACCTCAGTAGTAGGTGGATAAGGTGCTCTCTCAAGTACCCCAGGGTAACATACCCTATGCCTATCTTTTACAAGGATAAGAAGTATTGTGTTATATATCTAGTTAGGGTTGGGACATAACTCACTGGAATCCATCCCTCCAGCATTCATGGACTTCCGTTCAAACATGATCTGGCCTTGCAAGGCAAGTTCAGCTGAGAGGAAATCTGTGCATGCTTGCAAGAGGAAGGTTGTGCAATCAGCCACCTTCTTCCACATCAGGTTCAGCGGTGAAAGAGGGACGCTGCTTGAGAAGAACAGGGCTTGATTCCAGTGGGCAGCCTGCAAATGTTGAGCATGCTCACCCAGAACGTGGACTCAGTACTGACCAGCCAGGAAACCTTCAATTCCCATACATATCCCTCTACATCCCTAGATCTAGTCCCCTAAACTGTGACCAAGGGACCTACTAATAACTGTTGGTACATTAGTAACCTGATATGTAAACAGAATTATATGTTTAGAAAACCGTGGATTCACAGAGCCTGCCATCCTTAGAGGCCCTCCTCTGAGGGCTAACACTAAATGAAGTTAGGTGATCAGCCACCAGAGGGAAGGCCTTCCTGGCTTATGGATTGCCTTCCCCACATAAGCTTCCTCACCTGCACTATTATCCTTCTGGTTCCTCTTTTCCCTACTATTTTAAACAATAGTTCTAGACTTTGCAATTTAGATATTATCCTTTTTGGAGCCTGCTCGGTGTGGGAATGGCTGCTTCTATATATTTTATACTTGTGGTAGCAATTTACTGTCTAATTTTTTTACATTAATATCATGCAATCTGCCCAAAAAGCTTTTGTTACTGAACAGACACAAAAAAGGGAAAAAGAAAAGAAAAAATGTGTACAATAGTCAAAGTATAGAAAATACTAAGCATGCTGGTGGTATGAATCCAGATGCTATTCAGCATTTTGAGTGTATTGTCACTAGTCAGATTTTTTCCCATTTTTTAAAACGATTGCCTACTGTTTCAAAATTTTTGTGATTTATTTTGTATTATAATTCATCACCTTATTATTGTTCACTACCATATGTTCGGAGCTGCTATTGTGCACTAGTGCATTTAGGAGGAAGCCCATAGTGTCTAGAAAGGGCTCTACTTAAAGTTGAACCTCAGGCCTGTTGGCCCAATTCAGCCTCCTGAGCTGCCAGTCATTCCCTCAGGATCCCCAGGTAGCTACACTCCCTTTCAGTAGCTCACCTCTTTCTCCTGACCAATGTTCAGTTGGTAGTTTCTCAACTTTTACTATTTTTTTCCACAATTTTGAAAACTTGAAATGACTCTCTTAAGGCATAGTTAGGGGCAGTAAGGACTTTAAACTAAATTATTTTGATATTTTGGGTTTAATAAGTCTGTCCCTTTTGCCTTTGGCTCTACTCAGCAATGGAACGTGGCTACCAAAAAGTTTCTCCAAATGGGCTTTGGCCTTTGAGCTGAAAAGGATTCTCCACTCCTGCTCTAAAAGAATAAGCAAATTCTGTTGGCTGACACTTCAACAAAGTTTTCAGTGATTGTGAGCCAACACCCTCACACTTTTATGAGGAGCTCTTGCTTGGTGTGTTTGGATCCATTTCAACTGATATCACTCAACAAGTACATGGTGGGTTCTCAAGAGTTCTCAGAAGTTAGTAGCCTATGAATTTAAAATGCACACCTATCCTAGCTACTAAAAGTCAGCTGAAAAAATGGGACTCTAAGAAATAACTGGCAATACCCTCTTTCAGGGTCTGTGATGACAAATGACCTTAAAATTGTTACTCTTTGACTGCTACTCAAATAATATATTTTCCCTTCTCCAGCCAGCTACAGCTTCATGAGTGACTTCTTAAGAAAGACTGTTGAGATCATGATATATGCAATATCAGGGAAATATGAGAGCCAGTGTGATGCAGTGGTTAGGGTGCTGGACTGGGACTCAGGAGTTCTGGGTTCTAGTCCCTACTCAGCCATGAAGCTCCCTGGCTGACTTGGGGCTGGGCACCCATGTTCAGCCCCATGCCTTTCCTGCCTTGTACCTCTGCTTTTCCTTATCCCCACTGTCTTGCAACAGCTTCCCTCACCTCTTCCTGCAACAGAGTCCCTTCCCCCTTGTCGCTGCTACCACATTGTGCCCCCTACCCCTTGTCTATGCTTGGCTTGATCTGAAGGGTTCTCACATCTACCAACACTATAGGAACCACTGCAGCTATACTTGAATGTAAGAAGCTCTGCTGGGTTTTTACTGTACTTATTTATTAGTGGTACATATATGCCTCTCAATATAATACAATCCCTAAGTGGATCATATATAAATATTTTAAAACAGTAAAATGCACTTTAAAATGATTCCAACCACAATAACCATTCAAAAGAATGCAAGAAACAGCAGGATGGAGCACCATATGAATTACTGCAATGGGATACAAGCCAGAGAGCACCTGGGGGAACAAGTTTGCATTCAACATTCACCACATTTTCTGCCTTCCAAACTGTGTTCTCTGGGGGTTTTCCAGTCCTGCCACTGAGAAGGCCTACCTTTGAGATCTTCTTTTGGTACAAGACAGCCAACAGGTCTCCTCTGAGAAAGTTGGAGGAGATCCTGCTATGATACCACTCCTGGTACCTGGTACCATATCACCTAGCAGAAGGGATGCTATGTGAGCTTCTCCCACATGGATGGGGCTATGTAATTCTGGCTGTATTTACCAGCCAGAGTGGCATTCTATCAGCTTCCACTCAGCTGGTATCATGTAAAAGTTAACCAATGATTATTCCTCTTCTAGTGGTCCACATACCATGCAATTCACCTGTTTGGATAGACAGAAATTTTGCTCGTTGTTCCTCACCAACTCTTTGACAAATCAGTTTGCATGTAGGCCTATGCTCATACATTTGAAGGGAGAAATCATCTTCAGTCTGCTATCTTATAATTACTAGCATGTGGAAAATTTTGGCAAATAAAATTTCCATAAAATAATGAGATTAGATTAAGCATAAAAAGGCATGACTCATTCAGAAAGAACACATGGCGGTATGTTTGCATTTACTCAAGACTGAAACAGCTGTTCTCAGATAAGCTGACATCTCCATTCAGACAGCCATGGAGAACCTTTCCTCCACATTGAATGGATGAAGGACTGCAAATGGAAGTGTTCAATAATGTCGAATTTCAGGTGCACGTTCTCAGATCAAGTACACAGAAGATTCTCTTTGGTTGGCCTTGAGCCAGAGGATATACAAGCCAGAGGAATGAACACCATTCTACAGTTTTGTGTCTTGTTTAGCTCTTTAAAACAAACCTGTTACATTATAGATTTAGGTGAGGGAATGGCTGGCAAATCAATTGCAGAATGAATGCACAAACTGGAGAATAAAGATTGACAGAATGGTTATCATTCTGATGGTTCTCTGATTTTTTTTTAAATTTGTTTAGTTGCAAAGTCATGCCCAACCCATCACAACCCCATGGACAACATTCTCCAGGCTCTTCTGTCCTCCACCATCCCTTGGAGTCCACCCAAGCCCACACCCACTGCCCCAGTGACTCCATCCAGCCACCTCATCCTCTGCCATCCCCTTCTCCTTTTGCCGTCAATCCTTCCCAGCATCAAGGTCTTCTCCAGTGAGTTGTTCCTTCTCAGGTTCCCTGTTGGAAGACACATACTGCACAGTCCATGAAGCCTTGTCCGATGGAGGATAGCTGCAAGTTTTTGGGACAAGATGTAAGGTGGTCACTTATGAACCACTACAAAAGAGGCCAACTGAGGCTAGTGGTTTGCATAACAGCTGCATATTGGCAAGGGTGATCCCATTCAATTCCAGCTTAAAGACCATGAACCCCAAGAACTGCTGCCCACCAACTGTTAACACCTGAACAATAGAGCCACTGAGAGCCAATGTGGTGTAGTGGTTATGAGTGTGGGACTGGGTCTCAGATGATCTGGGTTGTGGTCCCTGCTCAGCCAAAAAGCCAACTGGGTGACTTTGGGCCAGTCACAAACTCTCAGCCCACCCCACCTCACAAAGTTGTTGTTGTGGGGATAAGACTGAGAACAGGAGGAGGAAAATGAGATAACCCACTTGGAGTTTGTGGTAAGAAAAAAGTGGAATATAAATCTAATAAATAAATAAAAGCTGCAAAAGGCAGCCATGTAGGTCACCTACTCACAGTATTCTGCAATATGGTGAGATGTACTGTGTTCCCAGTTAAATAACAACAGTACTACTTCTAAGTTTGTGTTTGTACATATGAGTTAGTATACACACATTGCACAAATCACTGTCTTGTTTTTTTGTGCGGATGATGGATTCCCTCTTCACTGAGGATTTTTAAGTGGCTACATACAATAAGTATGTTTAGGTTTGCAACCTTAGTGGCTTGTCCTTTTTTCCTTTCTTTTAGACTCCTTTCCAACCCCAAGCATAAAGTTTTGCCACTTTCTCTGTCTTCTTTATTTTTGGCTTTCCAAACTAATGTTCTCTCACTGGACCTTGAAGAGGGGAGAAGGGGGTTTTCTCCTAGAGAGGATCATGTGAACCTTTTAAGAGAAACAAGATGTACTCAACCAACACTGGCAGCTGAGTTCAGCTGATAAGATACTCAGTCAGTGGGTCTTTGGCATTTCCCCAGCCCTGCAGGTCACACCCAGCTGAAGCCACATATGATGAATATCCCTGCTAATCCATCCACACGACTCAAGCCAGTGTTTTGTAACTGCAACACAGTGATGTCACCAGGGAGGCTGAGATCATCGCAAGCCGAAGGAATCTGTTCTGGTGTTGTAAGTTAGTCTTTGCTTGACCCAGCACAGCACCCGATCAAGTCATACATTCCGTGAAGAAGATTCTAACTCCCAAGACTGATTCCTTATTTTCAAACTCAGGGTAAATGTTACCATGCATTATAAATACAGACAAAAGTTGTAACCCAACTACTACCCCTGAATCTGGGAGCAGAAACCTCATGTATTGGAATGGATCATACTTGCACCCTAAATTTAAATTAAGCCCACTGCACCTGAAGTCATGCTCTTCTCTTGATGCATTTTCATGATTGTGAATATTGATTTTTCCTCAGGCAAATTGTAAATACAATTGTATAGTTATATAAAAGAGGAGTGTACTGACAGGCATACATGCCCACTTTTATCTGCAGCTCTTCATCAATCCATCTCACACAATAATGAAAAGGATTATTAAAGTTTCCAAAAAACCAAAACTCCATGTGGAAGATGGACAACCCCAAAATAGCACATTCCCGCATCTCATTTACTTCTGTCCAAGAACTGCATCTCTTAATACAAAGCAGGAGCAGGGGAACCTTTTTCATTTGAAGGGGCACTGACTTACCAAAAAAGTTCATTGGACACAGTTAATGGCAGATGGAGGTAGGGCTGATGGCTGGAGCCCAAAGTGAGCAGGACTGGTTATTTGTTTGTCTGTTTTCTATATTGCCCAACAGCTGAAGCCCTCTGGGCAGTTCACAAAGCACATTTTAAAAAACCAATAAAATACGTTACATAAAAACATATTAAAAATCATTAAAAGTTTACAATACAAAACATAAAACCACATATCAGACAGGTTGTATGTGTGTGTGTAATAACTTAAGGAAGAAGAAAAATATTTAGCCAGACTCCCACCCCAAACCTATGAAATGAACAACTCTTCAACAGTAATTATTTATGGTCATTTATTTATTCCTACATTTTTAGGTGCCTTTGATTTTTTTTCCAGAAGCTGATCTTATTTATTTTGGATTACAGAGCTCCTTAAACATTGTCACAATGAAGGTGCTCTCTCTCTCTCTCTCTCTCTCTCTCTCTCTCTCTCTCTCTCTCCCTCTCTCTCTCTCTCTCTCTCACTCTCTCTCTCTCTCTCTCACACACACACACACACACACACACACACACACACACACACACACACACAGAGGCTGAGTTCAGGAGTCATGTCACAAGAACTGTGTGATTTCCCTCATTCACATTTTTTAACCTCAATGTCCTTGACAGACAATCAAGATAATGGCGGTAACTCTCCCCCTCCTGCCCTTTCCTTCCCTCTCAGTCCTCCAGGTGGTATCCCAGGAGACACTGTGGCAAGGACTCCTCTCTTTGATAGCCATGATCATGAACCGAGTTCAGCTCACTATGGTTTGCCTGAGCAGGACTCATGCACTGGAGTGCCGCAGAGAAGACAGGGAGTTGATCAGGCAGCCTTGCCTCCTGCCCCAGAGGGCACCACTGGAGCAAGGGGAGGTGCCAAATCCAAGCTCACACGGGGGTGGGGGGGGTCACCTTGGGGGTTCTGCAAGAAGGAGCAGCACTGCTCAGCAGATTTGCCCTCTGACCCCCAGGCACCCCAGAGGGAAGCATGAGGGTGAGAGGAGCAAAAATCAGTTGCACAGTGGTGGCCAGTCAGGAGTTGGGCTGCATAGCTGATTCCCTGCTCATCTCCCTTTTCTTGCTGCCATCTTTCAGAGAGGCATCTGCAACTGGCCTGCGGGAGTGAGAACTGGCAGTGGCAGGGGAATCTGCTGAGTGCACCACTCCTGCCAGTCCAGTGTTCTGCCTGTTCCAGCCACTGCCCTTAAAGTAGGTTAGTCTGAGAGTCAGTGACTGGCCAAATGGGGTCATGGTCCCAGTCCACCTCTCTAACTCTCTTGCACCAGCTCTTTTGGGTTTTTTAGTCCACTTATTTCAAAATGCAGTAAGTCAGTTCTGCCCTCCCGCTTATTTTGTTGAGCAACTCCACACACACACCCTCCACCAAGCAATGGTGTCACCCCTGCCTACCTTTGTAGTATGGAAGATGCATACAATCTGTTTTCAGGGTGGATAGAAAAGCTGAAAGATAGCACAATGTGATATTGCCCTTCTAGCTGAGACACTACAGTGAACATTAATGTGTGCATTCGGACACCTATCTGCATTGCATGTTCGAAGGCATGAATTTCAGCACCTGTTTGCAAGGTGGAAATGCAAAATAGATCATCATGCAGGAAGGCCTCTTGAATGAGTACTTTACTAGAATGAATTAAATCAGATTGAAAATACAAGATAAGTTTTCATAGGCAGAAGAAATCCATCTGTTGTGAGAAAAGCAAGATCTGTTTCAGGTTGATTAACATCTCTGGTACTACAGAAGAGACCCTCCACTGATGAGGAAGGAGATGTTCAAAACTGATTTCCAGAGGCTTACAGAAAGGGAGCTTCCCCCTGAAGATTCAGCAGATTTCTGTTGCTACGACGCTGATCTGACTGAGGCCTTTTCTCCCAGCTGTAAACTCTACTGCAGCTAGCTTTGAAGTTCTGCGGACACCTGCGTAGTTCACAAAGAGAGTAAAGCTAGACCTCCCACACCCTTACTTGAAATTCACAATGCAACATGTCAGGTAAGATATGCCCTCCAGTGCCTTGTTTCAAAGCCAAACCCGCACTTGTTAAGTTTCTGCAAAGTTTTAACCCTTGGTCTGGAAGAAATGCCAGTATAGCCAAAGAGGAAAACAGTGTGGAGGAATTAGGCTAATAGAAGAAAGAAAACAAGCGAGTGAATCAAAGTTAACTATGTAAACATAACTTAATTGATTTGAGAAGTGGAATGTTTGCAGATGAAGCTTTTACCCTGCCACGCCCCTGCCTCATTCATGGAATTTTACTGGCTAGGGTGGTCCATAGGCTTCAACCCTTCCCAGAGGAGCAGGATCTTGTTGGGTTGATCAATGATTTTGAATCCTCTAGAATTAGCCTAGCCCAAAAGACTTTATGTGGGACTCATCTTGAAGTAACTTTAGCAATGACAGAATGCTACCTCCCAACACATATTAGAAGTCCCAAGGTAGGACCACATTCAACCAACCCTGCAGCATCTGTGCTGGCTGCCAGTTAAGATTTCAGCACCATTTCAAGGTTCTTTCTTTAAATTGTTTTGCTGGTTGTTGTCACCTTCACAGTCTGGGACCCACAGAAATCCTGACACTGTGTTGGTAACTTTTTCAACGCAAGGATCGAATTGCATTTCAGATAAATGTTTGGGGTCTGCATTCTAGTGGTGGGAATAGCTGAAGGCCCTAAAGCTGTGGGGCAAAAATAACAATATCTTAGTTTTCACTGCTAGTCATGAAGGCTTAGAAGAGGGTTTTCAACCTTTTAGAAAGATAGGACAACTACACACAAGCCAGGTGTGGGGGAAATGGGTTGTGTTCATCTGGAGAAGCCTGGAGGTGGGGTGGGAGACCTCAGATCAGAACAAACCAGGTTGGTTTGGACCTCAGGTCAGAGCAAGCCACTCTCGGTGTACTGAAGGTGCCCTGCTTCATGAGCTTGGATCACAAAAACTTGCATCACCTATTACAAGAAGCAGTCTTTGGTGCAATCATTATGGAGCAACCTGCCCAAAGATCTTCAAAGCTGTTTCGCTCTTAAAGCTTTCAGAGAGGGAGCTAGCCCTGCTTCTTGCAAAAGTTCTGTATATTTTTCAGAAGCTACCCCGAGCCTTGGAGAGGTAGGGTACAAGTATTTTAAATACAAAAAAGAATATAAAAATATATTTTCTGCTATTAATGAGTTCCCAGATTTATGCATGGGATATTTATCCAATGTTGTGCATGGCACAACAACTCACCCTGTGAATGAGTTATGCCATATGGGTTTTCATGGAACAATTCACATTGTACTAAAAGGATGATAAGATGCACTATGAGTTGTCATCCACTCCTTCCCCCTCAGTCCTCCCATGGAAATGCCAGGGGTCTCCACAACAAGACTTTCCCATTTCCTCTTCCCACTGTAACCATGACCCCTTTTTCAGTCCCCATGGGTTTTTGTGTAAACTCTTATTTATTTATTTATTGGCAGTTTTTTGGAACTGCACAGATACACAACTTCAGCTATCCCAAATACACAATCTTGTTATGTCAGTGGTCTGGGTGGTGTCTCTTGTCAAAATGCAGGAGGTACCACCCTCAGTTGTTGACAGGGCAAGGCTACAAAGAGGTTGATTTGTTGCTTTGCTTTTCATCTGGCAGCTGTCAAACATTGAACTGTCAAATGAAAAGTGAATTTATGAGGGGAGCTTTGCTTATGAAATGGCAAAAGAATGAATAGATCATTCATTTGTGAACAGTGAATGAATAGATCATCCCCGTCTCATGCAAAACCAACTATTGTTTTCTTGATTGTTTGTTTGTAATTGGCTGTTCTTGGTGTAATTCACTTTTTGCACCCCTTACTGAGTCTATAAGTGCTGAAGATAGTAGAAAAATGCAAGGCATGCCATTTATGGAAGCATGGAGCTTGGACAGCTGTTAAAACTCAGGCCTCCTTTTAAAATGGGATTTCTGATCGGGTGACTCCATTTTTGTTATTTTTTTTAAACAAACACATGTAGATTATTATATGGCTGCCTATGTCCCTGCCAAAAAAAAAAAAAACTCTATGATAAACCTTGTCAAAAAAACAAAACAAAACAAAACCATTTTAAAAGGAATCCAGTGGTGCTGATCTCTGCTGCCAGCATGCCTTGCCCCGCACATTTTATCTAGATGGCCATTTTCAGAAATATAAATAAAGCACCAGGAAGGCAGAGGGAAGCAGGCTGAGGCACTGCTAGGAACTGGCAGAGGTGGATGGCCCCAGACTACTTCTTTCCCCACCCCCAGCACACTTCTTTTCACAACCTCTGGGGAAGATGCCCACTCCTGGAGAACCAGTTAGCAGGGTTCTTCCATGCTGGCTGCAGGGCTAGGGTGGGGAGGCAGAGGCTCAACTGCCAGCATCTGAGCACTGAGGTGCTGGGACTCCAAAGGATCCTATGCCCTCTCCACTCAGGCTACGCCAGGAGGCCAAAGGAGCAAATCCTAAATAACTGCACTTTCAAGAACCTCCAGACCTGCTGTCTGAGGTGGCAGCTTTCCTCCTCCGGGTCTGGCTAATTTTCTCATATTTTCAGATTTTTACTTTTACTTGAATGAAAGATAGCACAACGGTCTTCTAGAACTCCAATATTCTACCTTTAACACAGACGCTCCCAAAAAGGAAAAAGAAAAGAAAAGAAATGAGATGCTGGTTTAAAAAGAATTGCAATAGTTTGGCATGGGAGACCCAAAGAAACAAAGAACTAGCTGCACTGCCATTCATGCTTATAGGCATGCAGTGTAAATAAAACAGGGGTGGTGAAGAAAAGAATGACCATGAAAAGACATGAGCCAATTCTGCTGCTTGGTTTGGGGTGACCATTCTACAACTCTGTACCATATTCCCACAACTGAACCATGCCTAATGCAAAATACTATGTTTAAAGTTTGTGCTTGTGTGTGTGTATGATGATACTTATGTCTGCATGATGTGATAAGAAACTATGCTAGCACAAGAATGATTTTAATGTGTTCTCACAAGGATCCTGGAAGAGAAATGCTCCTGCTTTAACCCACAACGAAATTAATGTTTGCGCAAAAAGATCAGAGATACAGCACAGTACAGTAACCATCCATTCACAGGCAGCTTCCCAGAACTGCACAAATTCCCAGAGGGAATTCAGGGGAATACCAAATATTGGAGACAAATGAAGAACCTTGTCCTGACATCTAGGATTAACCTTACAAGTGCTGCTCAATGATTACTTTGACAAGAGGCATAATGAGATTTCACAAATGTGTATAATATATGTGCACATACACACAAGGATTCAGCCCGGTACATAACATGAAGCAAACATCAAAGCATGTAATCCGGTAATCTAATGTAGCAAATAATTGGGAAAATCTCACCAGAGGTCATAAGCAAATTAGCCCATTGTCATGTGATTTCTGAATGGCTCAGTGCTGGGTTCCTGCCTCTTCTTTTGGTGCCGAGAGCACAGGCTACATGGGAGAGGTCCACCCAGTGTGTGCTGAGTTCACTCTGGATGGACTATACAGCATTGGTGATTACAGATGGAAATTGTATGAAACATCTGGATTGGCCAGGCCTGGTTAAAAATAAATACTTGGAGATTGGTCTTTCAGCTCATTAGAAGAGCACATGTTTTATACTACGGGCAGGGAAATGCTGGCTCCCCTGGGAGCCAAATCCTCAAAAGTCCCTTCTCCTATCTCCTTCCCACAACCACTGATTGGTGCTTTCCTGGCTTTTGTGCATTTCCTCCCATTCTAAGTGTCTCTCCTTTTTTACCAGCAGGACGATGCTTAAGCTACAATTCTCTGGTATGCATTGTTGCTGCTGTTGTTGCAATTTTGGGTCCCTCCCTTTTGCTTTGGGACCAGTACCTGGGATCTGGCAGGAACGTGGCTCCTGAAAGCCTCTGTGTGGTTGACGTGACCCTGCTTTGTGTGCAGAAGATTCCAAGGCAATTCCCAGGCATCTCCAATTAAAGAAAGACCAGGTAGCAGAGAATTGGGAAGACCTCTACTGCTGGGGCCTTGAATGGAGCAGGCAATAGCGGGCAGCTCCCTATTTTGTGTTATCCACAGAGCAGTACCTTCTGCTTGCTTCATCCCATGTTTTCCCACTGAGGCCACTCCCTGCTGCCCTGACAAGGGGAAAAACAAGGTTGTGAATTGTGGCTACCAAACCAAGTTTGTTGACACATTTGTTTTGTATATAAATCTTCCTGTATATGGTTGTATACCTACATATATGGCTGCATGGAAGAAAAGCAAGAAGGCTTATTAGTGAACATTAGCTGTGCACATTTCTACATATTGTATGCTTGCTTTTCACCTTGGAAAAATGCAAGAAGGCAAGGAAATTAGAGTGGTACTGAATTTTGCCTCAGATTAAATTGTCAAAGCACAGTTAAGGGTTTATTCAACCACAAATAAAGCACCTGACCAATTTCATGGGTAGAAACAAACTATTTTAAAAGGTTAGCAATATTTCTCAGCAGGGTTCCATGCTTTCCAAAGTTGGTACTCAGTTTCGCTTACAGGAAAAAATGTTAAAGCCTGTTTGGATATTTCTGCTCAAATGAACAATTTAATTCTGGGGGGATGGGGGATGAATCCAATCTGAAGAGTGCATAATGTCCTTCTGGACATTCTTAATTTCTTGTGATTATTTTCACCGCGCATTGAACTTAACAGTATTATAGAAAGCATGGTCCTCATTTCAAATTTTCATACACTTATGTTGCAGTTACACAATGCACAGAAAAGGCATTGTGGATTTCTCTGGGATAAATGAATTTGTTTGTGACTACACTGAGCTTTGTTGGAAAGGAAGTCAACACCATAGCACTGCACAACATGCGCTTCCTGGCAAGTCAGTGGACTACAATGCACAAAACATCAGGGAGTGTTGCTTAAAATGAGCTACTTTCCCTCCACAAATTGATTTCTAAGAGCCAGAGTGGAGTAGTGGTTAGACTTGGGAATGTTGGGTTCTAGTTCCCACTCAGCAATGAATTTGGGCTCAACCTACCCCACAAGGCTGTTGTGAGGATAAAATGGATAGATTTGTATAAGTTGTCCTGAGTTCCTTGCAAGAGAAAGAAAGATGTCATAAATACACAATAATACCCATTCATTAGTCTACATCAGCCTTCTCCAACCTTGTGCCTTCCAGATGTTATGACCAATGCTTTTATTGCTGCTGTTTGGGTCTGATGAGTGTTGAAGTCTGAAACATCTGGAGGGCCCCAGACCGGCTGGGGAAGGCTGATTTACACAATAAAAGCAGCAGCAGGGTTGAGGAATGTTCCCGGAACTTTAAGCAGGGATTGCCACTTTTTAAAGTTATCGCGTAAATAAGTGGATGAGTTGGCATGCAGGGTTGTGTAGTGTGGAAATAAGGAGAGCTGGGAACCAGATCAGGGGAGAAGAAAGTAGGCCTTGGGGACAGGAGTGGCTTGCCGATGACGAGGGAGGGAGGGTGATTATGGGGGATGGAAAAACCAGAACCCCTCCAGTGCGAGTGCTTGCAACTAAAGGCTTGCTTTGGTAGGGGATGCTATAGGGATCAGTCCCATACATAGCCAGAACTGTGGGGCATCTAACCCAGTATTATTGGCACTGACCAGCAAAAGTTTTCCAGGATTTCAGGCAGGAATACTTTCACCCTATGTAGAGATTGCACTGGGGACCTTCCAGGGGCAAACCTGCACCCTGTCACTGTGCCACAGTCTCTTCCTTCCATAACAGCATTTTAGTGGGATACTCAGTTTGAAATGGTTACCAGCTTCAAGATTTGGTGCACTAGAGATCTTAGCATTAAATGCAGTGGAGAGAAAAGCTGGCATGGACACAAGTCATCCCTCTAGGTTTTAGCAAAATATTCCGTGGGCTTCTGCATTCCTTCCCCTGGCCTTACACACATTATGTATTTCCTTTGTTTTTGTTTATTTCTTTTGTATTACTGATTTGTTTCCATTTCTGTCCAGCCCCATCCCATTAAAGCTTAGCTGTTGGATCAACAACAGGTTAAAAACAAATTACCAATAGTTCATAAATAAACAGTATTCAAATGACTGACAACGTAACAGCTAAAACTCCACCTTTGAAACTGGATCATCCCAAGCACCAAAAGCCAGTGACCAGCCAAAAAAGGAGGGAGAGAGAGAGAGAGGGAGAGAGAGGGAGAGAGAGGGAGAGAGAGAAGAGTTGCCAACACCTCTAAAGACACTGAAGCCCTGGCAAGACTTCAGTAAAGTGAAATTCACTAGAAAAATGGCTAGACCTGTGCTAAAAAAGATAGTGAACAATGGCTTCATGTGCAACCTCTGTTCTGTTTGCTTTGTACATGCACACACACTTACAGAAGTTGGTGAGTTTCCCACTGCTCCTTTCTAGCAGTGACCTTCAGCTTCCTCCAAATTTCTCACAACCACACACTTCACCAATGTTCAATGACAGATGACCAGGTAGATCTGCTGAACCACAGCCCAGTTACTCCAGAGGAGAGCTGTGCATGTGGCCAAAGGCATCTTCTCTCTGGCCTAGGCAATGTCTTTTCGTAGTGAAATGTAGCTCAAAATAGAGTTGTTGCATCTACTATGAAAATGAGATTTGTTTCCTTCCTGCCCCAAAGTCCAACAGGGGATGTTGACTTCAGAGTCTTCATGTTTATTTTTAAAACCCATGCTCCCTTCAGCATTGGCATGGCAGTATAAAGCACAAAGTGATCTTAGCTGTCTCTGTTTCCTTAACCTCCAAACATGAAGCTCATTCCACACCATCCAGGAAGGTGGGCAAGGGTACCCTCGCCTTGTAGATATCAGTAGTGTGAAATATAATCTCAGATCTGGCGCAAACAGATTTATGCAAGAAAACATCATTGTTGGGTAACTATCCATGCTAACACATTAAGTATGAGCATTACTCAAACTATAAATTGTTCATACTCCCTGGTGTATTTCACATGCCTAAATATAGCTCTAAAAAGCTGGTAACTGAGTAATGTAATAGATTTGTTATAGAGTTTTTTCCATTAAGTTGTTTAAGTATTACTGTAATCCAAACAGTTGTTTCAGCGGAGATAAGAAAACTGCTAAATACAATTTGATTTTGCAATTTATGCAGTTTATAAAAGTGGGAGCCTTTGTTTAAAAGGGATGCAGAATGATGCATAAACTTGGGCAATTTAGGGTGGGGCAATTTAGGGCCCTATTAATCCTACACAAATGTGTGTGGATCCCTAATAGAACATTTGGGTGCATAACCTGGAGCGCTTGCACTCATACCTGGCATAAAATACATAAGAGTACAAAGCAAGCCCTGCTTGGTCAGGCCAAAGGCTGTTCTTAAGTGGCATTCTATTCACTGTTTTCATTCTATTCACTGTTTTCATTCTGTCCAGCTAGATGCCCACATGCAGGTTAGGTAGGCAATAGGCTTCTAATGATAATCCCTAGTAGCTGGAATTTTAGAGGCATGGGAACTTGGAATTTGGAAACAGTTTATTGCCATCTTGACTTGTAGCCATTGATAGCCTTATCCTCCATAATGTCTCTTACCCCCTTTAAAGCAGTCCAAAGTAGAGGCTGTCACCACATCTTGTGGTGGCAAATTCCATAGTCTGTGAAGAGCTACATCCTTTTATCTGTCCTGAATCTCCCATGATTCACCTTCCTTGGTGGATAACACTGTAGAGAAGCCTTTTAGAAGTCTTTTCTTTACCTGTCCATTGAAGAAAAAAAAAACAGCCTCCTATTTCTGGCTCAATGTCCTAGTTTTTCTATTTCATAGTCATATCTTGCAAGTAAAGAGGATGGAAGTCCACCTCCACCCACTTCGATACATCTGCCTATTAATGGAAATAAATAGCAAATTTCCACCAGTTCAGCCCTCCTGAGTCATTGTCCACAGTAGATATCAACAAAGAATAACATAATAGATTATGTAATAAACTTATTGCTTAAGTGTGGATTTTGGATTCCACCTCCCTCAGGGATTAGATTAATGTAGGAATCACTCTCTAAGGATGTTTAGTGTGTGTTATTTTGAGAATAAACAGTTTTATTATGTATTCAATGCTACCCATATGTTTCCTCCTGTATCCTTTATCACTGATCTTTACAAGGCTTATTAACTGAAATCTTGAGGTTTGACTGTACACTTTGGACAGAAGTGAATCTATCTCATGCATACCAGGTTTCATATCAGGTTTCATATTGCACATTTCACTCAAGAGAAAGACAGGGAAAATTCACTCAGTGGTGACTGGGGAATTTCAGCTGGCTGTTGCTCCATGACAGGTAAAGCTGCAGATCTTGGAATCATCCTTGTTCCAGTTCTAGGGGTGAACTGAGGGGAGGTGGCGGTTATAAGGAAGGGTGATGTGCTGCCGCCTGCCTGCCCACTGGGCACATGAGCGTGCATGCCACACCTGGGTTCTAGAATTACGAAAGGAGTCTCTGTAACCTCTTTGTCCAGGCCCTATATAATTTTATACACCCTAAAGTGGCCACTAATAAATCTCCAAAGAAGGGGAAATGCATCACCAAGAAAGAAGTGGTTGGCATAACACATACATGGGTTTGTTTATATGTATAGATGTAAATTTAGAAATTTAATTTACAATAAAATACAGAGTTGTGGAAGAATGTGGCCAGGTGAGCTGTATGTGCTCACCTGCTGTGTGAAGTTGCTATCCAGGAAGATATTGGGCAACAGTTCTTATGGTTCATAATCTTTAAGCTGGACTTAGACATGACAGCCCTTCAGGAAGGGCAGACCCTTCTGTAGGAGGAGGACACCCTGCCGCCAACACATCTGCTCCAATTATGGTTACTTTTCCTTGAGGTGAGAGGACAGGTGGGAAGAGTTACTGTAACTTTTTGATCATTTTGGTTGCCCTATTCTGCACATTCTCCCACTCAACCTTATTGCTTTTCAGGTGTGGTGATTAGAACTATATGGACAATAAGCCAAGTGCAGGCACACCACTGATGTGTATAAAGGCACCTACAATATTGGCAGTCTTATTGATGATCCCTTTCCCCATTATCCCCAACCTGGAATCTATGTTTCTTACAGCTGCTGTGCACTGGGTCAGTATTTCCCTGAGCTATCACAGTTCACCACTGTGACCATTTATGCTCATAACTCAGACGCCCAGATGCAGAGGAAAATAACAGCCCTGCTTGTGTAAAAGGGAACTTTCATTAGCTGCAGTGTTTACATTCTTTTCTGTTATATCAGTTTCTCCACTAAAATAGGTGACTTATAACACAAGATTCAAAATGTGGCTATTAAAAAGAGGATGTAAGATAAAGCATCCAGCCAAATCGGTAGACAGTTAATGGCCAAGGAAAGCTCTCGGTTATAAGGATATTTGTGCTGGCAGCTTTCCCAGCTGAAACATTTCAGAGGGTGGGCACCACCATCATGGAGAAGGGCCTATGGCAGCTTGTTCCAATGTGGGGCTGCCCAGTTCTTTTGGACCCTAACCCTGGCACTCCTGAACATTGGCCATGCTAGAAGGGGCTGATGGAAATTGAATTCCAAAACATCTGGAGGGTACTCAGCTGGGGAAGGTTGCCCAACTACAACCTGGTCTCTCACCCAAGGAGTTGGGAACACACAGCACAATCCATTTTTCTGATGTGAGTGGACAGCACATGGCATGAGGAGAGATTTGTTCACCTTTTAACACAAACTTGTCTAATTTCACACTGTGTGAACCACTACACAAGCATAAATTCAGTGATGCTTTGAAAAGCATATTATGAGAAATAACATGCAGAAATGCAAATTACCTTAGGAAAATTGTTGGTAAAAATATTTAAGGTAAAATACATAGGAAAATGTTTGTACTCAAAGGATTGTGCTCAAAATGCTTATGAATTATCATGCAAGCTTTAAAAAATTCAAGCCAAGCAAACTTAACAATAAATAAATCGAAATTTGAAGATAAACAAATTCAAGGTGGAGAAAATGAGAAACTGAAATTGACTAATAAATTTCCAGCCTTAACGGTAAATAGCAGTACAGTTAGGTAATTTTCAGGGGAAGCTGGTGACTCTGTATCAGTGGGTTTCTTTATCCATTGCAGCTTTTATTCTGAACTTT
>NW_025336598.1:19210739-19340278 GCF_004798865.1 Varanus komodoensis
AAAGTTCAGAATAAAAGCTGCAATGGATAAAGAGCTACTGACTGTAACTCCAGAATGTAACTACCGACATGGATGTCACAAGTGTCCCTTGATAATTTCAGACCTCTGTGTGTGTGTGTGTGTGTGTGTGTGTGCGCGCGCGCGTGCGCAGGGTGGCTGTCTTCAGATTTGACTTACTCATTCAAAATAAGGTGTGCAGGATCTGCATTATTTGAAGGCCCTCCAATTCATTTTGCCTTGAAACTATGTCCTAATGGCACTGCTGGGAAGGACTATAGAGAGACAGACAAATCTGTAAAATTACGGTTCTACACAGGGGAAATACTAGGAACTGAAAAGATCTGGCAATCAGGGGCCCAGGCCAAAAGAAGATGCCTATCTTTGCATATGCTAATTTACATATGCTCTGCAATGTGTCCATGTGCACGCATCCTTAAAGGACCCTATCTTCTAACAGATCTTCTGTTTGTGAAAAAGGATTTATGGTCAGTGGAGAGGAGGATATTTGATTTCAGAGACGAAAAAACCTCAGACAGCATGATTGTGGGGGGTGGGCAGCAGGGGAAGGTGAGCCACATGTGGGCAAAAAGGCTGCTAATCCAGGGGCATCAGTTACTACATAAGTCATCAGACTGCTGCACCTACATTTCAGCATGTGCCCATGGAAAGCAGGGAGTTAGGCAGATGGCCTCCTAGAAATACTGAGATCCAGTTGAAAGGTTTGTGCCTCTAGCCCAAATGGGCCTGCCCCTAACACTGCCTCTGACTTTGCCCAACTTTTCAGGATCCCTGTTCTCCTTTGCATGAGAACACAAACTATGTAGGCTCAAGCATTTGCAGGACTGGACCTCACCGCAGAAGCTTGCTTGCTTTTGCTTGCTTACTTGCTTGCTTATTTATTTATTGTTTTGAACTTTTCTATACCATCCCATCACAGAGATCTTGAGATGGTTTACAACAGATTAATACAATAAAATAGAAATAGAAATAAGAGTACCAGTTGCACAGCATCCAATGTTAAAGTATAAAACCAGTAAATAAAACAGGTTAACAATTAAAATACTGGGAGAATAAAAAGCTTTTCACCTGATGCCAAAAGGAAAAAAGCTCCTACATTTAACAAGAAAAAGAAAAGAAAAAATGGAAAATATTCAGCGGCAGAATACATGGCCTTTGCTGATAGACACGTACTTTTTATTATCCACCTGGCATCTACATATTACCTAACATAAGAAACCTGCATAGCTATGCCAGCTTAAGCTGAGCTTTCTTGTTGAATTCCTTGAAGGATTCTGTTAGATTATTGTTTAAAAGGAGGTACTGATGCAAGTAAAGCTCTTTGGATGCCACACCTAGCAACATGTTTGGGGGATTATAAACCAAACCGCAGCTCCCCTGCCCCGGCCCTGCCCGGATAAGTAGAAATGTTTCCACTGACAGATGGCCTGTGGTTATTCTTTTAAAAAGCGACACTCCTAGATCAAGCGCTGCATATCTGCTGAGGAACTGAGGGTTTGTTTACATTCATACTCTTCCCAGGGCTCTTATTCCAAATGGTAAAGATGGCTAACAATGGAGCTGGAATTGTAGCACAGCATCAGCTAAGGAAGTGGACCATAAACAGGCAAATATTTGATGAATACTGAATGATATTATCAGATCATAATGTTACTGAGGGCCTCTCTATGTCTTACCACCATGATGTGAAACTACTTCCCCATCTTTTTTTCCCATGACTTTGCAGCTGTATTTGAATGCCTTAAACTAGAGTTTCCCACCATGTTTTTGCCATCTCACAAAATTTCCTGCCCCTGCTTTTTTCCTTTGCAATTTTCCAAAAAAGCCATGGCAGTGGGGAAAGAAGCTATAGTGACTCCCATGTTTCTGCTGTAATACGGAGGATCACTCCATTGGAGTTATATAATGGTATGGGAGCAATATTTGACTGAGTACTTTATCGCTGATTTGCTTGAGCACAGGTGCAGATTCTTAAGACTTGCCTGCCAGGACTTCCAATCTGATAGCCAAACCCCTTTTCCTGCCCTTAGCTGGTTTCCCCCAAATGCTATTTCTGGTGGTTTCCTGGCTTTGGAATGAGCTTTTCCCCATTCTGAAAGGTTGAAATGCCTCTCCAAAGGGTTAGTCATTGGCAGTAAGATACTGAGACTAAAACTTTTGGCCTTGCCCATTTGCTTTTGGTCCCTCCCCTTCAATCTTCAGCCTCACCAACCAAGGGAATAGCGCCCCTGAGAATTTCTCTGAATTTGGCCCTTGGGCAGGAATAGATTCCATTCTGCTCGTAAAGGCTTATTCTGATTCACACAGGTTATAATTGTGAGATGTGACTTTCCCAGCTTTGGGAACTGCTGACATTATCTGTGCTGTCAAAATTGTGTATTACAGTTAACACACAGCATTATTTTATCTTTCAGATGCTCCAGTATTGCTGATTCTGCAAGAACAAGTTGAAGATGCATCCCCTGAAGCTCTATATGTCATGCGAACTGGCATAAAACATCGCATCTCTCAGGTGCCAAAATGTCACTCTCATCACACACATGCTCATAGTCTGAGTAATTAACTGAAGTTATTATTCATTGGTTGATAACATTACATATTTTGATTCAAATGAATATAATTTTTCAAAATACATGACTCGACACATCCCTAATTCCCATTTCTCATTCCTTTTTATTATTTGTTGATATTGGGTTATTGTCATAGTCTCATAGCCAATACCTATTTTGCTTTCATGAGCAAAGCAAAGCTGACAATGGCTGGTGTTATTTATTAATATAATCCTAATCAATGTTCCTGATGCTTGACAGAGTTTCCTAAACAAGAAAGCCCAAGGTCCTGCCTTCAAGGAACTTGCAATCTAAATTTTGACAGTACAGAAGGGGAAGTTAAGATGAGACAAAGGGTATAGTATTGTTATTATTATTGTCAGTCAACCAGTAGTACAAATACAAAATCACAACTTCAGTAAAAGCAGTTACATAAAAAGGTAAGAACTGACAACCCCTAGGTGTTTGAAAAATATGAGAACATTTGCCATTTTTGACACCAGCTCAGCAGTTGCTCCTCTCAGTAAAAATATTCAGCAGTATATGATAAGGACTGGGCTGGAAACAATTTCATAAAATGATACATTATCCATTTGTGCTAACTCCCCAATAAAAACTGCAATACAAGAACACCACCATGTCCTCTTCAACCCATTACAGATGCAACATTTGTCTTAACTAGGGGTGAATGTAAGCAGGCCAAGTTGCACCTGATCAGGCTTGGTCATGGTTGGGATGTGGATGCAAGTGTTGGGTCAAAGGCCATACAGAGGAGATGATGTCCAAAGAAAGCATCAGAAAGAAAAGCAGAAAAGAAGGATCTGCCCAGGCATGTCCAGGGAGGGCATTCCAAGCAGAAAAGGCAGCAAGGGAGAGTGGGTGGCATCATTTTAAGGGAAGGTGTGGCCTTCAGGTGGCTGTGGATGGTAAGCTGCAGGGGTGAAACTTGTGTCCAGGACAAGAGGACAGGAAAAGTTGTGGGGGGGACGCTATGGAAAGTTTTGAAGGCACAAGAGAACCCATCTGACCTGAAACTGGCCAGATGCACATTACAAAGAAGAAGCAGCAGCAGCAGCAGCAGAGGAAGAGGAAGAGGAAGAGGAAGAGCATCAAGATGGCAAAAGACCAAAAGAAGACGGCAAAACAGGATGCATACAATGTGCATGTACTCATACATATGTACAGATGCACACTTCAGAACTGCTACAATTTAAAATAGAAACATAATACATCTCACTCCAGTGGGGAATGTTGCGACCATTAACTTGTGTGCCATTAACTAATGATAGGCAGCTTTGCAGCTGCTGTACTCCCTTCTTCTGGCTCTTTATCTTTTAATTGGGCTTGGACTCCCATCAAATGGAGTTCTGTCCTCTGCGCAATGGACAGATATATGACCACCATATGAGCGGTGGGAAGAAGTGTGAAGGACAGTGTCATGTGACTGGCGTGCCAGGAGAACTGAATTATTTTTGTGGTGGGTTCTGGACGGAAATGATGCAGCTGAGGCTTGACAAGGAAAGGTGCAGCTAGGCAAGAGATGACAGTATTTTGGCCAAATGGAATAAGAGGAAAGTTGCTTCTTTATCATGTTTTATTGCTTGTTCATATTTCAGGGGTTCTGTCCATACTCAGCCAAAATCTTGTTATTGGCCAAGCTTGACCATATGTTTTATGGAGGCAAAATAATTTTCTGATCAGACTGCGTGTGACAAGGTGTTTCCAGACAGAGGGCCCCAGAGTTAACAATCAGAAGGCATGGTGCAGCTATTTTGCATTTTTTTCCTTAAAGAGGTTTTCATAGTAATAAAAAAATGCAACAAGCAAGGGAAAACCCAGGGGGATTATGAGTGGAGAACAACAATGTCTGGTCCACCTGCCCCTTGAAAAGTTCTGTGGATCAGGCTGGGTAATGGCAGGATAAAAACTTCACTGGAAGCACCTGTGTGTCAGGCAAAAGGAAGTCCTATAAAAGCAGCAAAGAGGAAGTCTGCTTTAAAGAGAGACAGAAAGATGTGAATATTAGTACATTTTTTGTAGAAATATGTTTACCATTGTTTGGTTTGTCATATTACATTGCATTTACATTATATTTATACCCCATTTTTTTCCTCTAATAAGGTATGCCGAGTGCCCAACAAAGATCTCTTCCTTTGATCATGAAGATATGCACCCCCGTCATTAACCTGACAATATCAGGGCAGATTGCAAAAGATATAACCAGGGCTGGCATCAAGCATAGGCAGAGCCAGGCACCTGCCAAGGGCCCATGGCTCAGCAGGGACACATTGAGATGAGCCACCTGGAACACCTCCTCCTCTTTACCACTGTAACCTGTGTGTTCTCCGGTCTTGCTCTGGCCTGGACAACAGTGTTGGGAAGGAGGGAGAGGAGCAACAAATAGCACAATAGAGCCATCCTTTCCAAAAAAAAAATGCAGTAATGGAATCATACAAATATTGGCAATCATGTTATGTGCTACAAAACCTGAATCTCAGGAAGAATCATATGAGAGAAAGTGATTACTGGGGCACACTGTTCTTAGGTTGCTTGGGGCTAACACTGTTCTTAGGTTGAACTTAGCTTAGAAATAAACTCGTTAAATGGATGTTTCTGGGCAGTGTTCAAGGACACCCCCAGTGTGGATTGCACACCAGTCCTAACTTGGAAGGGGCTGGATTATGAATGATCGAGACTAGGTCTGATTTCCCCAGGAAATAGTTCAGCCTGTAAATCAGATAGATTCAGTGAAAGATGCTCCTGGCTAGGGACACATGTGGAATTTGTTCTGGGGTGGGAATCCCTCAGATTGCCTGGACTTTGCTCCCCAGACTCCGTCCTGCTTTCTTGCAGCCAAATGCACCAAGTGTTCCCAGACTTCCTCCGGGCTTGGCTCACTTTCTACAACAGGGCTGAGAACAAGAGGAAGTCCATGCGTTGAAGAGGGACAGATTCTGGGGAGCTTCATTGCTACCTTACCCCTGGCTGTACCAACCAGCTGCAGTTGGCCAGATGGCCACCCAGCGCTGTCTCTGTCTTGTTAGTGTTAAGCATCAGTTTGTTTGGCCTGTATAATATAGGCTGCTGGAACAACGTATTTGCTTTCAATTGCTAATTGTGCAAAAGGAGTAGTGTGATCAAAGAGTTAGTGCAGCTGTCCTGTTTCTCCTGTTCCTACGGTACAGCTTCTTTGCCCTGCCCTCTGACACCCAGAGCTGAGCAATCAGGGTTTCAGCTTCCGTGAAAACCTCTGCACTTGGATTTTGTTACCTGCAGGTGTCCATACCGAATGTATGGAAGTCTTGTGAGCTTGGGTAGAATTAGCATGGTCACCTATAGATCTCTTTCAGGCAGTGAAGTGGGCAAGAAATGAGCTGTTTTCCAAGACCAAGCTTGATCACTACAGAGCAAGACAGCTGGCTTTATTTTGTGGGAGGGTAGCCATTTGTGACTCACCAAGGAAAATGGACTTAGTTGGCTAAAATGTCCCTCCTCCCTCTAAAATATAATCTCCAGGGCTGTTTAGGAAGCAGGAATTACTGTTATAACAGGTTAAGGCTGGTGATTATATTTCCCATATTACCATATGCATTTTACTGCACTGGTATTGCCATTTATTTATTAAGATTCAGGCTCTACCCTTCAAACCCTTTAGTGTAGCAGCGGACAAGAAAATAATAAAACCTTTGTAACTTAGCTAAAATATTAATATAAACTATAAACAGGAAACCTATAAAAGGAGCATAAAATAATATCAACAGAATCAGGGGTTAGCAGATGAAAAGAATTGCAAAAAGACAGTGAGTGGACACCAGGTGAGTCTCTCCAGGGAGGGAGTTGGAAAGCTAAGGTGCCATCACTGGAAAGACCACTTCTCCAGTACACCTTTGCTGTACATCAGATGGCAGAAGAACCATTGCTTGCCATTATTTGTGGCAAAGCTGTATGTGTTTGATATATCTATGTGCATATATCTTTAAGAGGGGTGCAAGTGTTAGTTTCTCTTTCTTTTCTAGGCAAAGCCTCTCTTTTTCCCACTTAGTGCCAGCCTTAGAGCAGAGGGGGCTTGGTGTCTGAGCACTCAGGAGTTGTTCTTCTGTCATGTATAGCAAGATCAAAGGGATGCAGATGTGAGAGTTCCTGGATCTGAAGGACACTGCCAGGAGAACAGAACCCAGGGGTGGACTGCAAATGGAACAGGTAAGATCAAGCCCACATTAACTAGGCCAAGTTGGTAAGCACTGAACAATTTGTGTTTCCAAATCAACTTTACATTCCATTCTATGTTTAAATCTGTCTAGTTATATGTTGGGCAGGTGGGATAAACTTCATTCAGTCCAGAACATGTCCCTAAAGCTGCAAATTACAAGTTGGAGAAGGGATGGTTGATCTGGAGTCCCCAGACAACCCAGACATACTGTGGTTTGGGCTGGGAAACTCGTAATCCACCGGATGTTTTGGCTGGCAACACCCGTGATTGATCACCATTGGCTATGCTGGCTAAGAGTAATGGGTTCTGTAGGCCAAAACACTTGGATGGCCACAATTGCCATCCCTGCAGTAAAGGAAAGGTTTGCATCACAGGAGGGCACAGCCCATGAGAAAGAATATTTCAGGGCAGATAATACTGCAGGCCAGACCACAGTTCCCTCACCCTCACCCTTGGTTTTCAGTCATGGCTGTGTCTCTCTTCTGTCTCCTTTTTCATCAGGTCGATGGAATTTGCATGCGACTCGTTGCAGTGGCGTGTCCCTCGGAGAAAGGATTGCCTGTCTTCCCAGAGGTAGGTATTGCACAAAGCTAGGTCTCCACGATACTAGTTTGCTTTGCCCTGTCTGTCTTCAGCAAACTCCCTTCTGTATTTATACATGCATGATAAACACAGCAATGATGAATACTCCCAATGTGCATACCCCGCAGCTAAGGCTCCTTAATGAACAGTTGCTTTTGGCACTAGAGACGTTAATCCAGGCCTCCCTATAGACAGACAGACGCTTGCAGGAGGCCCAGCCCTGCGCTCTATTTCTCTCATCTTGTGCAGGGCCTTTCAATTGTTGCATTTAGAGTACAAGCCAAAAAATGCATCAGGTTTTCCTTGCTAGATGGATGATTTTCTTCGCAGGGCTGTGATGATAACTGTAACAAATCTTAGTTTTCAGTTTCAAAACTATGCTTGCAAAAGTTTACACATTCTAACTGAAACCCCTGTTTTCTAACCCCCAGAAAGTAGGGCAGTATGAAATTACTCATCCTCAGTTTATGTATTAGTCTTTGACTGCAGCAACCTATGGACAAAAGCCCCCATGTGCATTTAGTGACTCTTGCTTCTGTCAAGTACCGCAGCCGCTGTCACTGCCCTTCCTGCCTCCTTGTGTGTGTGTGTATGTATGTATGTATGTATGTATTTATTTATTTGATTTCTGCACCACCCAACAGCCAAAGTTCTTTGGGCAGTTCACAGATAACATTGACCTGGTTCACACAACCAGCACAGCCCACTATAGTTTATTTAAGCCATGATGAGCTGTAGCACCTACAGACGTCAGATCCTGTATATGAGCCCTGGCCACAGTATGCCTTGTCAGGTGAACCCAGGCAGCAGGGGCTGTTTGAGGGTTAAATAATCCTGAAATAATGCGTGCTTCATTGTGCAGTTATTGGAAGGTTGTTTAAGCCTCAGTTGACCTCTCCCACTCAGATGATGATGCTGTAACAAACCCTGGCAAACTCCTAGTGTGGAGCTGAACATGCAAAGTCCTCACCCTGCCTATGCTGCGTGGCTCAAATTTGCTGCCGTGAACCACACTTATGGTGAGGACCAGCCAATTCCTAGCACTCGTAGTCTTGGCAGCAGGAATTAACCCAGTTATGTTATGTTCAGACAAAATAGCAAGACATGGAATATCTATCTGTGAAATAAGACTCAAGCACAGTTATAGAATTCAGATGAAGGGTACATACTAAGAGGCTGTTTCTTTGGGTATATTCAGAATGAGGCCACACAAATGATTCAAGAGGAAATGGTTCGATAATAACAGCAAGAACCTTTGTTCAAACTCCTGACTTCTTGGACTGTAGCTATTCAATGATGAGGCAAAGACATTCTGCATATGAGCAGGGGAATTTATCTTCCTATGCCAGAACCCAGTGTCCTAGGCTGTTTTCTGCTTAGATCTTAGTATGTTTTAAGTGACAGGGAGGCAAAATGACCTTGCTTATAACAAGATGATAAAAACTTGCTTTCAGCAAAGAATTGTTTGAGGAGAGGAAACTAAAAGGAAGCTTCATAGCTAATCACAAACCACACCAAGAAAAAGAGGTACCGACCATAAGTTAAAAAAGTATATTCTTGGTGTTCACGCAATGCCTGTACAATTCTACCATAGCCCTAAACTGTAGACCAGCCTTGTCCAAAATGTGTTCGTCTAGAACTCTCATCATCCCCAGCCAGCATGGGTGCTGCACCTGTTTGAAAAGGGCCCAAGTAGCTTTAGGGCAAAACCCTATCCGTATTTAGACAGGAAAAATGTCTTAATGCTCAGCACTTCCCAGCCAGCATGCTTGCACTTGTAGGATTTTTTTCTCTCGAAACATGCATACCATTGCACCCTTGGGCAATGCTCTTTGCCTTGTGCCAGTCCTCCCACTCTATCAATCCCTGCCCCCTTTAACAGTGTAATGTTTTAGGAATCACAGTTGGGTATTCTACTCCCCCCTTAGATGCGTAAGTTGTTTTTGCACTGGTCTGCTGGACCTGCCAGAAGACTTAGGGCTCCACCCTGGCCCTTAGCAGAAACTGCACGACTCAGAAAGACCTGCAAAGCTCTGTTCCCACACCTCCCTAAAACTTCTGTGCTGTGTGGCTACCACAGGATTTAGGGGTGTGTAGGGAATTTGATAAGGAGATGGCAGATTTTCTCAGTTCAGCCCTGCAGATTCTGTTCCATTGGCCCAGCCCTGGTGCTGACTTGATCTGATACAAATTGAGTCTGCCCATGGAGTCCCATTTTAAAAATGGGTTATGATTTGTATATTTAAGAAGCTAAGGAATTTTGTGCAAAATTTAGGCCTCTGCTCCAACTGCACAAATTTATGCCAATTGCATAAATTTATGCAAACTGTATAACTTGTGCAAAATTGTGCTAATTTCAGAGTGGAGGGCCAAACTTTGTACAAATTGAAATTAATTCAGAAAATTTAAGGTGAGCATTGCAAAACCAGCTAGAGGATGATACTTCCATACTTCTTGTGTTAAATACTACAAAAAGAACAGAACTCAGTTCTGTTCTTGTTGGCCCTGATCTGAACACATTCTGCTAGATATATTTGCTTCAAATCAGTCCGACTTTAGCCACCCAGTTAGAAATGTGTCAAAACTCTATGGAACTCTAATGGTATGAGTTTTCCAGTATTGCACTTCCCCACAAGAATTCCTAGCCAGGTATAGAATCTCACCCTTACCCCAGATTAGCAAGCCTAGCTTGAATTAGGATTACAGTTAGCAAAGAGGAACTCAAAACCAGGAATACAAATACAATATGGAAGGTGAAATTGCCTTTGTGTTGAAGTCTAAGACAACGTGGCAAACTCTCAACCAGTAGTAGAAAAGCTTCCCATTTTCTTCAACACTTACTTTTATATCATTCAGGAGCCAATGGAAGAACAGGAAGTTCCAGTAGGCCAAGTTTTGTTTGCTTTGTCAGTTTCTTGTGACATAGAGGGCAGAATCATTAATACAGGCTTGATGCTTTCTTTGTTTGACATGCTAACACTTCCTACCTTATGTTCTCACACTATGGAGTACACATGTCACTGTAGCTAAGAGTCATTCAGCAGCAAAAGTAGATCTTGAATATTCATATCCAATAAAAGTAGGTCACTTATTTACCAAGTAACTCTATTGGAAAAAAATCAATGAAATTAGTCATTGGCTTCTTTATTAAAATATGATATAATCACAGATAAAAGCAACAATTGCAGTGTTGTATCAGGAAAGGAAATTATTCAGCATATCATGTCCTGCCAGAAAACATTGCCATAATCATCTCTGCTTATCTTTGTCAGGTCCTCCTACCTCTTACTTTTCAAGTGCAATTCCCATCTTCCACGCCCTACTAAAAAAAAAAAAAAAAAAAAGAAAGGAAAGGAAAGGCTTGCGGAAGTTGCCAGCTTATGAAATTAAAATAATATTAATGAATTACAAGGAAGGCTGGTGTTTACAGATAGTCCATTGATTTAGCATTAGTTCAGCTGCAATAATGACATTCAATTAAAACATAATAAACCTCAAAGACTAATTATAAGTTTGATGTTTTTCAGATTGTTTACCATTCTATTGCATAAAGGGGATTTTAAAGAAAAGTTAAATTGCTAGTTGCGGAGAAACAGGCTCTTTTCAAGCAGACAGTACAGATTTCTAAAGAACTATCATTCTTAGCTTTCTAGATACAAGTAATCGGTATCTAATATTCAGTACTTTGGATTTCCTATAAATGTTTGAGGTGGTCCAGCATGGTGAGTCCTTGATAAGGAAAATATATTCTGTACAGTACATGTTTAGAGGCTCCATTACTGTTTTGCATATTCCATGTTCTTGGTCCCTGGCATTAACAGCAGATACTCATGTTGTTATTAGTTATTAACAACAACACATAATGTTCAAGGCTGCTGTCCTCAATCAGCTCATTAATTCTATATTAAATTACTGTATACAATTTCTTTCTTTGAATCCTACCCTTTTCTTGAAAGTGGTACCCAAAGAACATCAACCATGCAGTAAGTGAGCCAATATTCTCAAAACACAAGTCTAAGGACTAACAGGACATGAAACCATGAAATCCAGGCCAGAACCGGCTTTTTAGGCCATGGGCCATGTTGGGGAGACTTGAATTAAGGAAGAAGGGACCTCATATCCTGGGCTAGCCTATCTGAGAGAAGAACGAATGCTAGAATTCTTGTGGACAGGAGGTCAGGCAGTTCCCCCTTAAGGAGATCAGGCAAAACAACTCTGCAAGGAGGATAACCAATTGTCCTGAGACACCTGGAAATTACCTAATCTATAGCACCTAGCAAACATGGACAAGGAACTCACCCCTTACTTAGAGAAACAATACTTAAGGGCATCCAGAAGCCATCAAGCCCCATTCCAACAATTAGTAGAACCTTGGGAAGTTCATCTTTCCCATATGCTACATGTTAAGAGAGAAATGGATATCGGGGCCTTAGGAAGGATTCTCTCTCAACCATCTCCCCTCTGCAAGAGTGCTGGACACACAATCTTTACTGCTGCAGGACACTTAATTCCTGCTGAACCCCCCCCCTTTTTTTTTATTAGTCTCTTTCTTATGTTAGTTAGGAAGCTCCTTCTCTCTCTAGAATCATAGAGTAAGATTGGGATGTAATAGAAATATTTGCTGTCTGGGCCACATGGGGTGAAAGCTTGTGCCTGCTCTATATTTTTGTAATGAATAAACTGTCCTTTTCCTTTCTAAGTGCTGTGTATGTTTGTGTGAATGCAAAATCCGGGCTTGTTCTCTCTGGCTGTGTGCATTAAAAACCCCAGCAAAAGATCTCAAACCTTTTGAGGCAATCTGGAGAGTAAATGCCTCCTTTTGAGGTGTATTGCTTCCCCAAGATTACCTGGCATAACATTGGGTGGACATCATGGTTTATTCAAGAGTTAAACAGCCATTATATAACCCTGTAATTAATTGAGAGTTGTTTAATCCTTAAATAACCCACTATGGCTGGGTTTGCTTGGCATGGCACAAGACTTGATCACCCCAGACAAGGGTCACATGTTGCAAACAGTGGCCACACACCCCTGGCATGCACCACAACTCGTGAATTAAAAAATCCAAAGTATGCTGACTGCATTCTGCAAACTAGGTCATGCTATAATACAGTCTAGACATCAGGTCAGATGTTACAATGTAAGGGACAGTATACAGTGAACCTTCTTAAGTCAGGAGTAGAGCAAGTCAATCCAACCCAAAACTGATACAGATTTTCCTACTGAAAATGTTATTGAAATGAAGAGAGATTGTGGAAGCAGAGGGAAATGTAACCCAAACTATTTTGCAAGCCTTTGTATAGGCTTGTGTGCCAGCTACAGCACTATCTGGAGCAATAAGACCAATAAGATAACTCATACCCTATTTATCTCCAGGGTGGACTACTGCAATGGGCTTTATTTATTTATGTGAGTTGTCCTGAAGACAGCTCAGAAACTTTACATGGTGAGCAATAGCATTGCTTGAATTCAATGGCCATCAGACATATGCAACCACCATTTTTTTCAGCTTGTTGCTCTGATTGCCAGGGCATTTCTGGGTTCAATTCAAAGTGATGCTATTAACCTAAATAATTTGGAACCAAGTCATCCTAGCAACTGCCTACACCATATGAACCTGTCCATAATTTAAGATCTGCATCAAAGGTGCTGTTCATGTCCTCACCAGTAAAATAGGCTAAACTGATTAGAGCAGGAGACGCAGGACTTTGTGGTGGCCTAGGTGCCCATATGTCCTACTTAACAGAGGACAACCTTTTAGCTGAACTGCTCTCAGAATGGCAGGGGAAACTTGGCCCTGAAAAGTGACTAATACCTTAGTGGATTAAAGAAATAAATAATAAATACATTTGATTTCCTATTCCTCTCACCCTTTCCCCGTGTAAACAAAGAATCAGTTGGCCATGACTTCTTTATTAGCCATAGCAGGGTAATAGCCCCACAGACATTATTATACTGCATCAGCCTTCCCCAGCTTGATGCCTTCCAGATGTATTGACTACAATTTCTATTATTCCCAGCCAGCATGGCTGGCGTGTCAAAAAGCGCAAGCCTGGCAGTTATGTCAGAAAGATTAAGAAAATGCATAACAACCCAGATTCACACAGATCAGACTGGCTTTGTCCCAAAGAGTCTTAGGAAGAACTATTAAGTTTTGTGATCAATGTAAATGAATTTGTAAAGAAAAAGAAGAAGGCAAAGTTTATCTGTTTCAATGTGGAAAAGGCATTTGATAATGTGTCATGGCTCTTTTTATTGAAAACGCTTCAACTTCTAGAGTTGTGGACCATCTTTTATGAACTGGATACAAGCAATATATAATAAACAACATGTTAAATTTTTGATAAATGGAGCATTAACTGATAGTTTTCAAATAGAAAAAGGAACATGTCAAGGATGTCTACCATCACCACTTTTATTTATTCTCATATTGGGAACTTTAGCTACAAAAATAAGACAAGATCCAAAAATTAAGGGCCTGAAAGTAGACAGAGAAGAATACAAAATGAAATGCTACATGGATAAAGTAGTTTTGAGGATTCTAAATCCACACTTATCAATGCAACATATAATGGACCAAATTAGAAATGTTTGGATCTCATTCCAGTTATAAAATCAACAAGAGAAAAATGAAAATTTTATTAAAATTTGTAACGAAACAGGAAGAAGAAAGCATTTTAAGTTTCATGATGTGAAAAAAGTTCCAAACTAGTTAAGTACCTGGGAATAAATGTGTCTGGGCATAATGATACAGTAACTAAAGACAATTATAAGACTATGTGGAGGAAGATTCACAGGAACTTACAAACTCTCTAGTTTGGTTTGGATTAATGATTGGATTATAAATCCTAACGAGAGGTTAGTAAAATGAGAAACAACAGATTTGGAAGAAGGAATAGAGTTACCTATGGACTAAGGAATCTATCTGGAAAGCTTTTACACCAAACAAGTAGTCATATACTTAGGGATGGTCTAATTTTAAAAAATTGCTATTATTTCAGCAGAAGAATTAGTCCCCCAATTTCTCTTCTGATGTTTCCAATTGAAGCATATTATGAGAAGTGTTCAAAGAAAAGCAACGATTTCATAACATATGGAGACATGATTGACCAATTTGGAGGAATTAAGTCATAGCAAGAACTAAAATAAGAAGGAAAAAATATTAAATAGCTTTTTTATTACCAATTGGTATCAAGAGTGAAGAAAGAAATTCAAATAGGGAAAGGTACTGTAAGAGACTTGATGGACTTTGAAAATCAGATTATACAGCAAAAAGACCATTTACTAGGACAAATTTATAAGCAATTACTTCAATATAACACCGATAATGAGCAAGTAAAAATATGCATGATAAACTGGATGAAGAATTTTCAGGAAGAAATACTGTTCCATCAATGGGAAACCTTATGGAAGAAGGATATAAAATTCACAGCCAGTCAAGCACTGAAACAAAACATACAAAATATGTTTTCAACGATATATTACCCTGAAAGATATAGAGAAAATGGACAAGAATTACACTGGAAGGTGTTGGAAATGTAAAGAAGTAGATGGAAATTTTTATCATATAAGGTGGTCATGTAAAAAAAAAGTAATAACATTTGGAAAAAAATACATGCAAAAATACAGAAAATTCTGAAAATTAATTTTCCCATGACTGCTAAGACTATGTTACTGAGATTTGTACCAAAAACTCTGTCAATAATTTAGTAGAGTTATTCAAATATATAATTACTGCTGCAAGAGTCATACTTGCTTCAAAATGGGAAGCAGAAAATAACTCAACTATTGAGAACTGGAAAAATTAATTAGAAGACTGTGCAGTAATGGCAAAACTGACTAACTATGTAAATAGGAAACCAGCCATATAATTTAATGATAAGTGGAAACTCTGCTATGTACAACTTACTTCACAAAAAAAATCTATATATGAAAAGTGGAACTTCTGAAAATATTGTTGGAGATTAATATTTAAACAAATGCTTTGCTATTATAGTAAGAACAGCTATATAAATGAAACAGAATTCTGAAAATATTGTTAGAGATTAACTCATGTACTAATGCTTTGTTGTTATAGTAAGTTAAGTTAAGATGAATAGAGTTACTTATGCACATGATAATTGTGACTAGAGTTTGAATTGCTTTAAAATCAAAAGCAGAAGAAACGTTATTATTGAAGACTGGGGAAAAAAGTCAAGCTGATTATGTAGTAATTGTAAAACTAACTATACAGAAAGATAACCAGCCAAAGAAAATGATAACTGGAAATGGTATTATACACAATCTATTTTAATGGGGATAATAATAACAGGAAAATATAGGTAAAATGGATCAGAACTTTTGAGAAAAATGTATGCGACTAGAAGACTCTACAATTAACTTTAATTACATCCAAAAATGCAGTTGTGCAGGAAGAATAGTAATTGTTGAGTTACAGCAACTGTTTGATATTCTAGGTAGCATTTGTTCAAGAATCCTTGATGTTTATTTGTAACTTTTATGTGTATCCTTATTTTTTCTTTTTTTCTCTTTTTTCCTCTTCTTTCTAAATTTTACTGTTATTAAAATAAAAACAGAACAAAATAGAAAGCACAGGGCTGGCAAAGGATGCATTAGATTACTATATTCATGCCAATTATATTTCTGTGTGGTCCATGCATTACAATGGATAGACATCTAATTCATGTATGAATGGTATTAATATTGAAATGTTGGGGTGTTGCCAGTTTCTCAGCTATTTCTAATGTTCAGTTCTGACAGGATTGAAAGCTATCAGGACAGCATGCTGAGTAAGACGTATGAAGGTTAACAAAGTAAAGAAATGCTCAGGAGAACATCGAGTTATAAGGCCTAAGTCTCATCACCAGGGGGCTAAATCTGTACCTGAATGTTTCCATTTCACAGTGCAGGTGGGAATCAAATGAATGTTCCTCAATACAGAAGATGACAACCCTTCCTAGAAGCTAGCAGGTCAAAGACAATGGTAAGCCAGAACAGTTCCTTGAACAGTTTTCACTGTGGATGGCATGATTTGGACAAATGGGGATGTGCCATGGGGTCCCCACCTGCAGAAGGAATGTGGTATAGCCCTGATAGGAACTAACAGCCTTGGTGATTGCTAGACCTAACAGGGCATGCCCAGCTCTGCCCAGTGCCCTACTTGCCAAGGTGGTTGGGTTCCAAGCTCATTTCAGGTTCATTTTTTCTTGGTGGCTTTTCCTCAGGGTGGGACAGAACCTGCACCTTTAAAAGCATCTTATTATACATTTGGTCAGCTCATGGAAGATGACTTCCTGTTACCTGTATGCAAGATTTGCATTACATTGGCATCTTCCAAAGCACTATGGTACTAAAACCAAAGAATGGGCCTCAAAGGGCCAATCATTGTCCCATTGCATGCATTTCCTCTCACCTACTGCTGAAAACAAGACTAGATAAAAACATTTATTATACAAAGTACCAGTCATGCACTCAGATAAGAATGAATTCTACTAGCTGCCTATACAGATATATGTTTTTTAATGGAAAAGTCTTCAGGGACTTCCTTATAATTTTCAGACAAAAGAAACTAAAACACATATGGTTCCAAGGAAAGCAAAATTCTGTAAAGAAAAGTTATGCTTTCAGTAGTACATAGAAACAAAAGCATAAGTATAGCACTTTCAGCCTAGGCTGATTTCCATGGGGGAACGAAGCACATGGTTAAAGATCTGCACTTGTTCCAAGACAAGTACAGAAGGACTCCTTTATTACAAAAACAAAAAAACCTGCATGGAACTGCCTGCACATCTCTTTCACTGAAAGCACTGATACTTAAAAGTGCTACACTTTGGCTGAAATGTATTGCTAGTTTTGTAGCACTTTAAAGAGGACTGCATTTATTATGATTATGATAATTGTCATATGATATAAGCTTTCATGGGCAGTAGACCATTTCACCAGATGAGTTTGAAGTGCATTGTATTGTCCAGAAGGAACAAATCAGCAGACCAGGTGGGAAGAAGTGAATGCTTTCACTTTGTAGTAAAAGGTAGTAAGTACTGTTGGGCCTATTGGCTTCACCTCTTGCGAAGCTAGGGCAATCCTAGGCTTATATAACTGTACTAATTAACAGGGTCCTTTATTAAGCTGTGTATGTTCCTCTCCAAGTCAAAAATTGTTGCTTTGTGTTTCTGTGTACTCTAGTAAAGAACTGCTTGTGAGTTGAAAGACTCTGTCTTAAACCAATGAAATTAATAAGAGTATGCACATTATTCCCTTTTATGCATAAAAAGAACATGAAGCACTTTTTATGAACATGAAGCACATGTTGTTTGCATGCAAATGAGCAACTGAATCACATCATCTTTCAGACAATCTGTATTGTGAACATATATTTCACATAGATTTATAAACTTCACATAGATTTATAAACTTCATCCTGCACTGATAAATTGGAAAGGTGCTCCAATTCTTTTTGGACAACTCATGGTTTCCCTGCAGGGTATTTTGAAAGCAGTCCATTACACATGGAAGTGCAGAAAAGAAACCAGACTCCAGTCAGACATAAGTGGGGACAGCTATCTGTCGCCTTTATTGTTTACTTAACACCAAGCATAGATTTGACACCAAACTGTTTATAATAGAGTCAAAGCTGCTGAGCAAGCACCTAAAAGGGGCCCCATTTCACTACACAAGCAAGCACAATGCAGAAGAAAAAGAACCAAACAGGAACTTGGGCCAGCCCTACTGTTAGGCAGAGCGAGGCAACTGCCTCTGAGCAGGAAACCATGCAGCACACAGCCTGCTCCAGATCGCTCCTTTAAGCAATCTGCTGACTCAGGTGCATTGTCCCATTTCCAGTGCTGCAGTAAGAATCAGCTGCCTGCTCAGTTGGTTTCTGCATATGGAAAGGTGTATGTGCCACCTTGCCCTTCACCACAGGCAGCAAAATGTCTTGGAGCAATCCAGGTATCTACTGAGTAAGGAATTTGAAAACCAGCTATCCATGAATATATTTGAACAGGCCAACTACATTGGTGGTATTAGGCAGCTTGTGGCACAGACTTTTATTCAACAAGCGTAAGAAGAGGAAAGGTGAAGCTGGCACTGGTTAGAAGCATCTTGTTCACATTGGTTTGTAGAGCTGAACCCAGACAGGCTGTAGAAATTATATTCCAAGTTCTCTTGAGGTCCTTCTATGGAATTTTTCAGCATATTTGGAGTTATTTATTAGGGGAAGAAGTGATAGAAGACAAGGCTTCTGGGAATAATGTTGCTTCTCGTCCTCCTCTCCTCTCTTCTCTTCTTTCCAGCATAGTATTTGCACTCACTGCAGTGGGGCAGTACAGAAGCACCAGTTCAAAGATTGCCACGGTTCAAAGAAGCACATTCTCTCTCAGAACACATGCACAGACTTCAACATCTGCTTGTGCCCTCATGAAAGTCCATGTAAAACTTTCCCAAGACTTTAACTTACTGTTAACCTCATGGAATGAGAAGCTGAATCAGGCAACTGGGGTGTACACAGCACCTCAAATGGCCTCTGCTATTGTTTTGAGGGAATAACCAGGAAGCAGGAAATAGAGCTCAGTCTGTGGTAAAAGCAGAGCAGTCAAAATTTTAAATAAATATCACATTGTAAGGCGTTGCAGGGCAAGAATTCTTGGCTGCTGTCAAGCCTGCTTGATAGAAACTGTACCCTGGCATAACTACACTCGACAAACATCTGCCAAGCTGTAATTAGAATAATTAGATAGAAGCCCTTCGTGGTTGAGGTTCTATGCTCCTTCTCTTCCCAGATTTCTCCAGGCATCTCTCTCTACTTTCTTTTTCACCTGCCTGGAGAGGTGGGTGTTTGTAGACAACACGCAGCAATGTTCTCTGAGTTCTAGTAAGGATAGATACATCTTCTGATGAAAGGCACTGAAACAGTATTAGGTGTGGGGGGACACAGGTAAAGCTCTGAGCTACAGTCTTTCCAACAACGGCAAGAATGGTTCTCACATCATCCTGGAATCCCCAAACTGTTCCCATTAGTTCTCATTTAATATCAATACTATTTTCAAATACTTTTTCACAATATGACAGTCCACCTCCACCAATTACTATGGAAGGTTTTCCATCAGCACAATATCATATAAAAGTGTGGTTACTTTTTTCTCCTCACACTCCCACACATAATTATAAATCAAAATATTCGGTTTTCATTTTGTAATCACATGTATGCTGGAATGTCACACATCTCTTGAATCTTTGTCAAATGACAGTTGCAGAAAACCTATGAGAACAACGAGCCCAATTTCTACATCATAATGAGGGTTGTCAGTGTCAGTAGTGAGGGTTGCCTCACCTCTTCCATCTTCAATCATTTTATGACATCTGAACCTGGAACTCTGGGTTGTTTAAGGGTTAAAAGATCCAGAATTAACCCACTGATTACCCAAGGTGTGTTGTTGGATTAATTCTGGATTGTTTAGCTCTACAATAACTCAAACTTTCAGGTGGATGTCTCAACAAACAACCCTGGACATTTCAAGGATTGTTGATAAAGCAAATTTAAAGTGAAAGTGACAAATGTGCAGGAGGCAACATGCTCCCTTATTCACAGTTTTCCAGTTCATGGGCTGAACAACCCATGAATTGGTGACACATGCAAAGAGCCTAGTTCAGGGAACAAGACATGATAAATGAATTGCTGAATCAGCAAAGAGAGAAAAGATTATTGGTGGCAGGAAATGCTATCTTCAAAATGACGATTCAGCATGTTAGTAGGCTAGTTGTATAACAGAAGCAACATTCTCAAGGTGTTTGGGATCAATGGCAGAAAAGAGATGGCCTATGTCAGCAACATCAAGGCCAACAAAGATTTGTAAACCCATTTCTGAGGGCAGGGGGGATCATCAGCTTCACAGGGTAAATCAGTTGCTTGTAACGCAACTCTGATTGATTGGGGTTGCTCCAGGAGAATGGGGTTGAAGGTATCTTTCAGATGGGAAGAGTCTCTTAAGAGTTATTTTAACCTATGCTTTAGATGTGTTTATTGCTCTGTGACCTAACATATTTTGAGTGGCTTGTTTTTCTGTTTCCTGCTTCGGCTGAAGATACTAGGGAATGTTTTGCTAGCTAATCAGTAACTGGGAGCATCACTACTGGATGGACATCCGTCTTGGTCTCCATCTAAGAACAGCTTGAGAGATGCTGGGTTGCAGGGAACAGCCATCCTTACAGGCCATTCTGCAAAAGTACTCAAAGATGAAATTTAAAATGTAGTACATAAATGTATTTATATATAATATATTACAACTCTGTGTGTGTGTGTGTGTGTGTGTGTGTGTGTGTGTGTGAGAGAGAGAGAGAGAGAGAGAGAGAGAGAGAGAGAGAGAGAGAGAGGGAGGTTGCAGCAGCAGTAGTAAATACCTAGTTGCTCATGGACAAGATTTAGGCATCGCATTAACACCAATAGAACAGGACTAGAGTATGTTTTCACTCAGATTTATACCTGATTTACATCAGTGCTTTCCAGGCAAGTGGTATGCACAGGGTCCTTGGTTTGAAGAGAATATTTTGAGAAGCCTTCCTTGATGGGCAAGATTTTTTAAAAAACTGATCCTCTAATGTACTGCTTTATTCTTTTTATTGTTCATTTCACCATAAACTGTTTATAAATGTTGTAAATAAAGTAAATATTTCAAAGGTGAAGATAGATTTAGCTTCTTTGTTTTTTCTTTTTCTTTTTGAGCAGCAAACTGACTTGGAAGCACCCTTATACCCTAATTGCATTCAGTCCAAATGTACCATTTCTTCCCAGCTTGGCACAGGAATAAGCAATAGTTCTGTGCTCCCTTCAGAAGCCGGCTTTAAATTGTACCGATTTGATAGTTCTGAGGTACATCACCAAGTATACCTCCCTTAATCCCTTGGATTCCAATATTTATGTTTAAAGAGAAAACTTTCCTACAGCTTCTAGAATGAATAATGCAGTAGTGATTTTATCTTCATCCATAACTTTTTGATAGCCATTGGGATGGTGTTTCTTATGTAAAATTTCTCAGGGTGACAAAACAAAAGCAAATAGGAAAAACAGATTTTGAAAAGTTAACAACAAAAATTGTGAGCAGATGGCAAACTTTGTGTTAAATCATTGGTTGTAACAGCACAGAAATATTACAAATAAGAATGATGCTGAGGAGCCTATTTCTACAAGAACTGTGGCCATGTAGTAAGGAAGGCCTTGGCAACAGAGAACATAATATTCAGCAAATTGCATTTTCTGACAAACTGAATAAATATAAATTTGGCAAGTGGTTCTACTCACTGCTCTCCACTTTGGATAACCTCTCCATTTCCTTCTGCCATTCTATGGTCTGGTGGACTTGGCCCTCTTTCAGGAATATTATGCATGAAAGAATCCAATGTTAGTTGGTATTATTAAAGATGAACATCTTGCTGTGAATCTTCTTTGCTCCTTTCCTCTTGTCAGGTAAGATAAATGAGTCATGTCGACAATCAACATAAGTCTAATCATTCTGCTATATTAAGGAGGCAATGCAGGGAACAGGGGGAATCTGGGCAACTTGCATTCCAAATCAATCCCTTTGAGGTTGCCAAGAAAGCCACATACCCTTTACTCTAGCCACTGATTATTTATTGGGGGGGGGGGTTCTGGCTTTTCTGCAAATTTTCCCCACTCCATTCTAAAACATCAAAATGCACGCCTCACCAGTGACTTGGTTACTGGCAGTAAGAGCATTAAGCAATAATATCTTGATTTGTCTCCAACCCTTTTGCCTTTTGATTCAATTTACACCATGTGCTGGAAGAAGTTCCCCACTCCTGTTTTATTGCTCCTGAAGATTTATTCCAGTTTCAACATATGCTGGTCGGTTTGACTTCTATACTATTCATATTTCAAAGCATCATGGTCACAATATTTGTGGGAAAAGGTATCACATACTTGGACTATTACATTTTGGTGTATGGGAAGGAACATATAATTTTGAAAAATGTTCTAAATAAGCTGTAACAATATGGAGTAACCTTCAACATGGAAAAATGTCAATTTAAAATGGATGGAAAACATGATTGTGTGGTCCCTAGAATCCATTTAGAGGAACCCAGAATTTTAGGAATCTCAGCTCTGATACCAGAAAACTGCTCTGACATGAAAGCTGAGATGCCACACCAGCTGATTTGCCAAAGTCACCAACTGGATCTTGGTTTTGTGTATGAGGAAGTGGTTGTAGAAGGGAAGAAACTGGAGTCACCAAGATAGGAAGTTTTATATGGTGCTTCAACGTCCTGCCTACCCACTCTGAAGAGCTGCAGAAATCAGTAGGATGGGAAAACCACAGAGGTGACCCTTGACTCCATGTTTCTCCTGCCCTGCACAGAATGCCTATAATCCTGTGGGTCTGGAGGGTTCTGGGCATCCTCATAGGCTTGTACCATCAGTGATGTAGCTTGGGTACACCAATAGACAAGGACAAATATTGCAAAACATCAGGCTTAGTAAATGCCTTTTATGAAGCTCCAGAACCAGAGACTGAAGACAAACTCTGGTCCTTTCAAGAACTTTATGAGTATTATTCAAAGTTGTTAAAGCAATTTGCTACTAAGCTTGTCTTCTCCAGTAGGCCCCACCCCCTTTTCTGAACTGCTGATTATTTGCCTGCTTTTGTGTACTTCAGCTGCCCCATATTCTAAAATGCTGAAATACCTCTTTTAAGGTTTAGTTACTGGAAGTAAAAGCTTTCAACTCAAATATGCTGGCAATTTTGGACTTTTGGTCCTGTCTACTTTGCACCCATCATCGGGATGTGCCCTCCCAAATCATCTCCCTCCCAAATAACCTTCCCCAGTCATCTCCTAAATGGAATTCTGCCCTTAGGTTAAGAGAAATTCTGCACTCCGTACTTTATCATCTGAACCAGCAAACATACCCTATTCAACTCATTAAAATATACTTAGAAATAGTTATGATTTTATTTTATATAAATTGGCCTGTCTCCAGGGCAGCATGTTCTGTACACACATGGGGGATTTCTGCAGAAGCATCTCCCCACAACTCAGGGACCCTCTGAGGCAGTACTCCTTGGAAATTCGAGGGATTTGCTGCCGAAAGGAAAAAGTCAGCCATTCCCTAATGTATAGGTAAAAGCACTTTTCATACACAATGTCCTTTCCGAATCTCAGATGCGAACTTCATAATGTTTCAGAACCATCTCATCTAATAACTCTACGATTTTTAGTAGGCAGACCAGTCCTTTGTAATCTTCCATGCAGTAGAAATTTGACAAAGAATGTACTCATCTAATTTGGTCCAGACTCTTCAGGAGTCAGTCCACTGTTTTCTTTCAGTGTTGGTGATAAGTCGTAGTTCCAGATCTTGACGAGTTCTTGAGAAAGATGTTTCTGAAGAGCCTTCCTGAGGACACCCATCTCCTTTTCCACACTACTAGTACCCCTGTCTAATCCTTTGTCCCTTTCTCTAGCACTGTCTGGCAGAGGACAAGATTTGCAGAGTTCACCCAATTGGAGAGTGCAGGTGAAGTGGCAGAGAAGCTTCCTCCGTGGAAACAGGCCTTGGCAGGTGCATATTTATGCCAGTTCTTAAGTTGACTCTTAGGAGTCTCTGGCATACAAAGAATACAATGAAAATGCTCCAGAACTGTTTCTGAGTGTGTTTTTCTTACAACTGAATAAATAGAAGAGATTATTTAGATACTGATCATGTGCGCGTGTGTGCACACAAACACACACAGAGAAAGAGAGAGAGAGAGAGCACTAGCTACAAAGGCATTCCTTCCCTGTGTTCCTCTGAGCATACAGAGGTGAAGGTTTCCGGGGTCTGCCAGTAGCAGAGGCAGAGCTAACAGACAAAGTCCTGCTTCCCCTTTCACAAATACACTGGGGAAAGAGAATCCAAATGTTCCATAGAATCCACACAAATTCCAGATCAAACATGGTGGGCTATGGTTGAGCCCCAGCATCTATTTCTCTAGAAATTTGGCACTGTTGAAACAAAACAGTACTATTTTCTTTATGGAATATATCTTTTGTTATGCAAAGCTGAAAAAAATTCCCTCATGAGCAAAATTTTAAAAATTTTGTAGGAGGAATAACTTGACAAGAAAAATACTACTTTGCCTGGCACTGATGACACAATGAACAACTCATCTTAATTTTTCATATTTCCAAAGGTTAGCATCTACAAGGAATGTATAACTATAAAATCTATTGCCTGATACAGTTTTTTGAGATACTACAAACCGATATTCAATAATATCAAATTAACCTAAAACTATAATCCTTGTTCCTTTTCTTTTTAATGTATGTCTTTGTATTCCAGCAATAGAATTGGTACTTGGATTGGTACTTGGTAAAGGTATTTTCATGTGGAGGCTTTTGCAAAGGACTGGAACATTGACTTTAGCCATTCTGGGGCTCAAGGCAAAAGAAACTCTGCTGCTGCTCAGGAACAATTATCTTTAATACGCTGACATCGATTAATTGCGTTACTAATCATGAGTTCATTAATTTCTATACATCATTGAATCAGCATTGAATTGACCTGTCCCACAAAAAGCTCCCTAAAATTAATACAGCAGCCACCTGCGGGCACCAGCTTGCAATTCTCAAATATCTAACATTTACTGCATGTGGCTCTTCCATTGAGCAAGTTTGGCAACCCCTGGTATATAGTATAGTGTTTGCTATTATCCGTGGTTTCAGGCTTCTGCTGGGGGGCTTGGAGCCGATCCACATGGATATGGGGCTCCTACTGTACTAGCAAAGGCCTTTTTCAATGTTGTCAGTGTATATTTCTTACAGACCCTTTGTAAGTATACTTTAAATGCAATCACCCAGGTTTTGCTTCCATGCAGCCTCACCTCCCAGTACTGCTGCTGATCATCCTATGATATTTGCATTTTTCCTTCCTTTTATACTGCCTGAAGTACCTCTTATGAAATCCTTATTCACATGATTCAGACTTTACAGCAGCATTAGTAAGTGATGATGAGGAGCTTATGAGGCGAGATATGGAAACTGATATCTTGTTGTCTTGCTAATTCTAATGTCAGATTGCATAGGCCTGCCCATTATCTGTTAGTTGATCTGTTCTCCTCCCCACTCCCCCAACAGTTTTCACATAATGGAGTATCACCTCTAGACATAACTGCCTGCTTTAAATATAACACTGCATAGCGCTGCTTAGAAATCTGGGTAGTGTGCATACGTGTACTGGAACATAACCCATGTATGTATTAGTCATAGAAATAATCTGTTTTGGCTGACCACAAAAAAAGCCAGTTTTCATGTCAGGAAAGAAGATCCAGGGTGCAATACCAGTTTTGTTTGGATTAGAACCTGTTGAACTCAAGTGGGGATTAGTCCTGAGTAGTCATGTATAGGATTGTTCATGTAGGAAGCATATTTTCCCATCCTTGGGTCTGGACTGCTATTAACACACATGAACACAGGTATCTTGAGTCAGATAAGAGTTTGCTTCAGAAACAATGAGTCCACTGCACCCATTAAAGTCCATGTACATTTGTTACTGTAATGAAATTCAGGGAGGGGATTTGTTCGTCTTTGGCTATCAAAGTAAATCTGTAGCTGCTTTGATACTCTCTTGTCTTGGTTTCCTTCCACTTCCCTGGCCTTCCCCTAATGATGACATCAGCAGTTTTGGCTAGCCTCCTTCTTCCATCCCCTGAGCCCGCTACTCCCATCCCATTTTCAAGTATGACTTCTCTTCAATTGCCTCACCCATAAATTTCTGGAGTTGCCACATTGCCACATTTAGATAACCCTTTAAAGTAATGTTGGTTATCTGAAGCTTTGGAGTGATGCGCTTTCAGAAAGCTGGTGACACCCATCCCTGTTTTCCTTTTCAACTGATGAAGGCAAGTCAGGGAAATTACTGAATCAATGTCTTGGATCAGTAATGGACTAGAAGAGATCCAGGCACCTGAAGTCCTCATAATATGGAGGCAGATGCTTCACTTTCCCAGGAATTCTAAGATATGAGAGAAATGCTTTCCATCCCATCTTTCTGAACTTCTTTAAGTTATCTATCTTTGGATCCAAGCCCACATTGATCAAGATGGACTGTGTATTTGTTTCAGTTTGTTTCAGAGCATAATTCACCATGCTGTTGATCACTTTTAACAGACTAGACTACAAAGCATGACACTTGGGCATCTAATGGCAATCTTCTCCTACATGTGTACATAAATGATGGTGGTAACTTTTGGGTGCCCCATCTTCTGAGATTAGCTGTGTGGTGATTAAAGAGAGGGCTTTTTCCATAGAGGTACCCACCTTCTGGAACATTCTCTCCAGGAAGAGGGGCTGGCACCTACCTAATGGTCTGTTGGACAAAGCACATACCTTTATAATAGGTTTTACTAGTTGGAGTTAATGACTCCAGCTACCTTTCTGATATTGCAGGCTGAATGCTTCAGCACCATCTCATGCTAAGACCAAATTTATCGTCTTCCCTCCTAAGATCTTGTCTGTTTCTTCACTTTCCTTACCTATTGACTATCTATTATGCTGGCTAGGCACAGAGCCTTAGTTTTCTATTTGACTATTTCCTCTCCTTTTCCCCTCAAATTAAGTGTGCCATCAAATCATTCTACTTCTCACAACAAGGATAGGCAACTTGTGGCCCTTCATATGTTTTGACTCATAACTCCCATTGTCCTAGCCAGCATTCCAATAGTAAGGAATAATAGTGTAGGCTAAAATATACAGAGGAACACAAGTTGCCCATGCCTTGAAGCATTACAATAATATGGCCCTCTTTCCCTGCAGGTGAAAACTGTTGACGAAGCTTTATTAATCTCTTGCCATGGCTACGGAAATCTTCTCTCTGATCTTCCATCAACTCCATTCATCCAGTATTCACCTTTGCCATAGCTCTGATCATGTGACTCCTATAACTTTACATCCTGCCCACTTCTAAATGCTGCACAAGCTTGTCTGTTCTTGTCCTTTCCTTCAAAGTCCTCATGGCCTTGCCCCTCCTTATTTCTTTGCACTTACTGTATATCTCTGTGACCATTGCTTGTTCGGCTCAACTACCCTGTACAGCCAAAGATCTCTGGCTGCCTGCAATGATTCCACTCTTTATTTTCCATTGCTGCCCCTAAAGCGTGGAACTACCACCTGCAACATCTCTGTGTGACCAGACCCTTTATTTCCATTAAGACCCTCCTCAAAACTCCCCTTTTCTGGGAAGCCTTTGAATTATCCCTCTAGACAGTAGAGCTTATTGTAATCAAGCCAAAACACGTGTAAGTAACATATTCTTCCCCTACTTACCCATGTCTCCCCTTCTTCTGTCATTTCCTTGTATCTATGAACTGCAAACTGTACCCCTTTGGGGTGTGGTCCATTCTTTTTAAAGGGCCATGTATCTAGATGGTGCTATTTATTCATGTATTTATTTTTCAATTTATATCCTGCCTTTTTCCTACAAAGGGCTCAAGGCAGCTTACATCATTCTCCTCCTCCATCTTATGCCCACAACAACAACCCTGTGAGGTATGTTGGGCTGAGAGTCTGTGACTGGCCCAAAGTCACCCAGTTGGCTCCATGGCCGAGTGGAGACTAGAACCCAGATCGTCTGAGTCCCAGTCCCAGCTCTTAACTACTACACCACACTGGCTCACTGGCTATAAACAAGAGCAATAGAAACTAGTGTGATGAATATGATCGGGGTCAAGTTTTTATCCTGCTTCTGTTGGGCTTGAATAATGTTTCCTATTTTGATCTGTTTTAATTTGGTAGTGATGTTTACTTTTGTTTTTATGTCTTACCACTTCAGGCTGCAATCTAAGAATTCAAGTGTTGCCTTTCCAGGTGCTATAAGAAAGAGAAAGTCTCCCCCTCTAAGACCACAAGCAGAGTACTAACCTCAGAAGAGAGCTGAGCTCTTCCCTTCTAGACCATATGAATCTTACTGCAACTATTCTCTCTTCAGTGTCAGAAAGGGGAAGGGAGAAAGATTGCAGATATGGAATAGAAAAGGATCTGGATCTGAAGAAACAAGAGCTGTCCAGGTCCTTCTCCATGCCCACAACAAGGAGAAAGACCTTTAGATCTGGAACAGATCTAAATCATTTTCCTTCTCATTGCTTGCAGTGGAAGGGAAAAGGTTTTAAAAAAGGAAAACAGCAGAGGGAGAGCAGCCCTCCCTCACTGCTGTTCTGCTGTCTGAAGCTCAACTGGGATTAGGAACTACTGATGCACTCCAGCCATGGTGTGCTGTGCCACAATTGGATTGCCTTGCCAATTATACTTAAATTATTTGTAAGTCACCTTGGTAGTAGAAAAGATGGAGAGTGGTACACTCTTTTTCACATAAACACACATATGAGTTTGGATTAACTTCATCTGTGAAGTTCCATGATTAAATCTCATAAACTGTGAAATTTCTTAGTAGTTTAGGTATGCCAGATTCAGCCTTTCTTTGTAAATATGGGAGCTATAACACTGGCCTATCTTCCAGGGTGGTTTTAAGGGTAATTAAGATACTTAAATGTTTTTGTTGTGGTTGCTGGTAATAATTGGGTAGAAGTGTTGGTAGGAAGCTGTATGCTTCGAAGTAAGACCATGGGAGTTTGTTTAATGGTGTAAATGAGTTTTTAAAAGTAAAATAGAGATTCCATCACAGTTTTGTGTTTTAGTTCAGATTTTGGAATGTGATGCCTCATGGAACTGGGTGTGCTTAAACCAAGTACAGTGTGGGTACATGTAAAAAAGTGGGTAGATGAAAAAGAGACTGCTGTGTAGTAGCTTCACAGGTGAACTGATGGACATGTACCCCAGCCAATCAAATGTCCAACACACTGTCTAGCTTTACTTACACATGCGCACACATCCACATCATTCATTCATGAGTTTAGATCTGTTCATTCATTTTTTATGAATGGCAAAACTGCTATGGGAAAGGGGAGATTTTGCATGACATCATGTTGAGTCCAGCCAATCAGCACCATGCATCACCAGCTTTTGTTTCAAACTAGGAGGTACATTTTTTTCCAAGTTCAACCTTGCTATCTTTGGGTTGATCACCAGGAATGTGCTCCCAGAGTGATCCCCAGAACCTTAAAAATGTCTTAGCCTTTGCCCTAAAATGCAGTTTATCCAGATATGCTGGTGGATGTCTGTAACATTTGAATGAGCATACATGTGGGGTGAAAGAAATCCTGCTAACAGGACTATGATGGGATGCACTTGGAATAAAATCCATGGAAAGTTAATAGGGTACATGTAGTCTAGTGGTCCCCATCATGGTACCATCCAGTTGTGTCAGACTATCACCCTATTATATTCAGCCAGCCATGAGTTTCTGAACCTGATGGGAGTTTTAGTCTGACATGGCTGGAGGGTGCAAGCTTGAGAAAGACTTACATGGAGTATTGAAGAACCATGGAGCTCATTCGGGTGACTTTAGATCAGAAACCATCTCTCAGCATAACCAACAATGTGGTCCGTGTGAAGATAAAATGAGATAATCTCATGTCCATCACTCCAAACTTCTTGGCGGAAAGTGAATTACAAATATGACAAATACACTGTTCATATCCATTAATTTACTTACAGTGTTAGGATTTACTGAAGTTCAGAAAAACAGTGAAGATATACTGAATCACTTTAATGACAAAAGCATCTTTTTGTGAGTAAAACCTTTGCTTAGACTAGATTCAGAAACACTAAACCAGCTTAGTGGCAAGGTATCCCATGGATAATGAAAATAAAGAATTCTCCCTTACTTGATAAGCAGTCTGCAGGAGGAGTATCCTTATATCTTTAGAGATTAGCAACATAACCACTCCTGCCTATGCAGCGGTTCAATGCGTGAAAGTTCTCTCTTTTCTTAGTGCGGGCATTTCACAACACAATACTGAGTAGATAGGCCATTTATTAGAACTGGAACATGAAAAACAGGATGACTTATTCAGCATGGTGATGTGCCTCATAACAACATTTATTTAAGAGCAAACCTGTGAGTAACACTGAAGTCTGACACTAGCATCAGAACCCAGAAATAATTTAGGCCAGGAAATGCCAAGAAACTAGCAAACATTTCTGAGATAAAAAATATCTTAAAGCCAATATCTGAATGTTGAATAAATGCAACACAGTTGGGGAAAATTTTAGATTTGTTCATCTTGCCTTCATGGGTGTGTATAGAATATTGGTGGAGCCCAAGATATTCTCCAGGAATAGCTTCTGTTTGGTATATAACTGCAATATGGGTACCAAGTGCCTGTTGTTAAAATGACCCTATGCATTTTCATTGAATGTTCAATCCAAGCACATGCTGTGTTGATTAGAGTCATATTTTGTGACATTTAGAACCCTATACAGAGTGGCACAAATTTGATCACACTAATTCCGAAGAGTATTATATTCTAGCTTCATACAAGAGTCATCACTAATTCCAAAAACTGTTACTTGGTGTGAGGGCACCCCGTGTGTTCACCTGGAAAAGGATTTCAATCAGTGTAGACCTGCCTAAAGTGGCTCCCAAAGCATTCTCCATGTTATGTAGTGGCTATTATTATTTTCTTCCTATGCACACATCACTAGAATATATGAGATCTGAATGAGCAATGCTTGTACAATCCTTACTCTGTTGACAATCTTCCAATTATTAAAACCACTGACAGAGAATGGTAGTTTTGTCTGTCTGTCCCTCTCCCTCTCTCTCCAACTCTAATTATTCCTAGGCTGCCTTTAAGGGTGGAACTTTCCTGAAGACCCACAAAGAAGGTGCCTGATGAACCCTTGACAGGACCATTGCTGAAAAGGTCTTCTCCCTTGTATTCACCAGCCTAGGTGCCCTTAGTGGTGCACAGATGAGAAGGGCCTCTGCTTATGACGTATGAAGCTAGGAGAAGGTGGTCCTTCAAGTAGTTTGGGCTTAGAACTTTTAAGGCTTTAAATGTTTCTTTCTCTTCTTGCATATATTTTAGAGGGGTAGTAGAAAACCCTGTCACTGGAAATCAAGTATACCAACCAGATGTGCCCCTTGTATCAAATATTATTAAATGCTTTCTCTCTCAAGCTGTGAATTTTGCCTAGGTCGGGAGATGGAATTGTGCGGACTGTGCAGTGTTGTATACATCTCAGGGTACTTTGGAACACTTTTTCCACAAACCTCCTTTCCCCCTTACTGGCCTTGGGTTCTGCTATTGAACAGAAATGTATTTGTTGAGAACAACATTTTATTGAAAATCTCTCCAATGCAATCCAGTTTATCAACTAGCAGAAATGTCGTTTACATAGCCATTTCTGCATAAAAGCCAATCACAGTCACAAGTCAGTGAATGGTACAGTGCTAGTTTTAAAATAAGCCCAAGCTAGTCAGGAACAGGCCAAGTGTCTATGGGTAAACATAATGAAACCCATCCTAGACAGTAAGAGCAACTTTAGTGAAGATCTCTGTGCTACCAATCAAATGGAGCCTTTCAGGGAGAAAGATTAAGGAAGGAATAAAACCCAATATCAGGGTGAAACAAGCCAATTATTATTTATTATTGCAGCTAAACTGATTCTTGAACACCAAGTGCTGAATGCTAATCTTTGCTCTCCTACACGCGCACACACACACACACACACCCTGCATCCCTGCTACATGCTTGGCCTGTTCTGGATTGGTTCTGGCTCAATTTAAAAGCGGCACTGCAGCATCCTCTGACTTGTGACTCAGACTGGTATTTTCTGCCAAATGTTTCATATTTTATTGAAATCTGTTTACCATTATTTTAAAAACTCTCTATATGCTGATAGACTAGATGCACGATCATTGCTTGTTTTTGAAGGACTGCCTCATGCACACTGCATTGCCTACATTTCACTATATTCATGAAAGAAAACCCAAAGGCATTTTATTATGATTTCATTGGTGAAAAACTGCCTCAACAGAGAGCCTTAGAAAGATGTGACTGTAACATACCACAAGACAGAGAGAGCAGAGTCCAAGCCAGACCAGACATTGCCACTGACTGGAACTGCCCAAGAACCATATGACCCCAAGTGAGAAAGCAGAGAAAAAGTAGAGCTAGGACAAAAGCAGTAATGGAATAGTTGAGATGCCCCTGCTGTCTGGAGTTTGGAAAAGTTACTTCTTTTTCCTTTAGACCTGAGCTTTCAAACAAGACAATGCCTTGAATAAAGTTGCCTGTGGACTGCCATTCCTTCTGCCTTGTTATTCTTTCTCAAGCAGGAAATGTAACCATGCCTGGATTTCCAAATACCAAGAATGAGTAAAAGTGTTCTAACACACAATGATAAATGTTATCCTGTTGTGCTACTTCACATGGAACGGAATGTAAAGATTGGAGAGGGGGAACTTGTCCAGAATTCTTTCATGGCCAATTTTTTGAACTTCCTGACATAGAGAGTGTCAGGCAATGGCTGTGTTCCTCTCATCAGGGCATAACTTGTAGTGGCAGAGGCTAGTAATGCCCAACCCACTCTGCCCAAATGACAAGCTTGCTGGTTGCACAAGAGAAATCATCCTCTTGGAGGAAAACAACCGTATTAAATCACTGCATTTCACACATGCAGCATTATCCTGTACAAGTATAGGATAATGAATTGGCTGTCTTAAAATACTTAGAACTTTCAAGTGTTCAAACAATATCACACACATGACAAAACTGTGCTGTGGTGAAGGGATTTGACTGAATTTTTGAAACTTGATAAACTAACAGCATCAGCAATCTAAAACTTCATTGAAACCCACCTGTTTGTTTAGGTGGTACATGTGTGCACACACATTTGTAATTGTGCATGCACAGACTTCACAAAAACAGACTTTTTTGTAAAGTCTTTTTCACAGCCAGACACCTCCAAAATCTTACTGTCTCTCATCCTGTGGGATAAGGTATCTGAATAAATAGGGATGATTGAAAGAGCATCCTGGCAAATTAAACTGTGGGGATTTGTGAAAGGGGCAGTAATTTGCAGTACAAAAGTCACTTTCTTCTGCATAATCATCCTGATTGATTGCTGTGTGCCTTGCTCCTATTAGTTGTGGCTGCCAGGATTGGTTCACTTCCAAAAGCAGGTTGGCACACACCACTTCAGGTGAGGTTTCTTTCAATTTCAAAGACAAGGTTATGACATTTAGAAGGGAGCTTTCTAGTGGCCAGAGAAAGAACTTCCTTTTTGTGTTTGTCCCCTGTACTGGGATGAACAGACTGCTAATAAGTTGGGCTTTATTATGGGTTTTCATATGGTTCTTTGGAGGAACTGTTATCGTGGATAGGCAAACTATCTCAGAACTCAGGGTTGGGCCAAGATGTTTTCCCAGCTGAGGCAAAGGACAAGTTCCTTGCTTCCTTCCTTTCTTCCTTCCTGGCCACTCACAGAAGTACACTGAGCAGGCAGATGCTTTTTGCTATAATCCTGGTGACAGGACAGTGCCCTCTACTGGATCTGAATGGGCTAGTGGAGTGGGTGGAGAACAGACCTGTGTGGTCCAAGTCTCCTGCAGAAGAGAATAGCGGGCAGGAATGTCTGCCTCAGAATATCCACCTGAAGCAATTGGCTCACTAGGCCTAAGGATAGGCCCAACGCCCTTTCAGAGGTCTATTTGAACTGCTGAGGTGGTGGCAACTGTTGAGTTGAGTCCTTTCAATGGATTTGGTGGTCCCTGTACTCTCACTTTGGCCTTGTTCCATCCTAGCAAGTTAAGTCAATATGATTAAACCCAAATTGCTGTTTGGAGACCAGCGCTGAAAAATAAGTGGCTCACCTAAGTCAACCTAGTGAATATATGCAGACTTCCTGATTCATTTGGTAGATCTCACTTTTTCTGATTATCAGTATGGCCTATATTATTTTAAAGCACCATTCCTTGAAAACTGAACTCAGCTCCACATGACAATATAATAAAGGAAAGGGCACAACTGGATCTCTTGACGTCTTTTTCTCAACTTCAGTGCTGCTGCAGGTTGGGGCAGGTGGAGTTGCCTAACACGTCTTCCTTATATCATTTCTTTGAACTAAGTCATTTGTCTTATTTTGCTTGTCTTCTCTCCCCAGTCTCCAGAAAGCTGTGTGCTTGTCTTTCTCCAGAGCAAGGCTAGTATCAGATGGTACTTTGAAATAAGGGGACTTCCAGATTGAGACTTTTATAGTAACATCACCTGCCTCATTCATGGGATTTTTTGAGGTGAAGATGATGTTGTCTGATTTGACTCTAAATGTTTCACTCCATCTTTCCCCTTACCATGGTTAATCACTTATGGGAGATAAGATACAATAGCTATGCAATACTTTCTCAGTGGCAGTACTTGGAGCCTTCCATCTGCAAGCCCTAATTTTTAAAAAAAGGCAGGATGTGTCTGTCACTGAGATGTGTGTTTTGGTTTTCTGTAGTTAAAGCATATAGAAGTGGACAACCAGTGATATTTGAGGAGCACCAACAAAAATGTGTAAGTAGTAATCTTAGAATATGATCGAGCAACTTCAGAAGGTCCCAAAACAATTTTTTTCTGTCCCCATGGACTGTACTTCTGCCACTATGGTACCTGTACCAACAAATTTGGTGATGGAAAAAACCCAGTTCACTTGAAATGGACCTCCATAGTAGCTTGCAGCCAAAATCAGTGATGTTTTCTGCTTTGAATTTTGGTGGCATGGCAATGGAGGCAGTGGGGGTGCTAGCAAGTGCCGGATGTTGCCCATCCTTGTTTTAGCAATTTAGAATAAAGGGATGGGAATTTCCCCCACTTCAAAAAATCTTTCAGTGTTTTTGTTCTTTCCTACTTTAGGCCCACTTCCATGTCCTACCCAGTTAGGTCTAGACATACTCTGCCTGCAGCTATTTATTTCATTGTGCACATGATAAACTGTAACAAATGCAGCAGGTATTCCTTGTGGAGGGCCATGTGTGTCTACACCCAGTCTAGGTCACTCCACATGCTCTCCCCCATCCACCCCACCCCTTTTATTTTTTTGGTAATTGGTAGCATATCTAGCCGAAGACATTTTTTTGCCTAACATGAAAGCAAGATGGCACTTCCCTCCATTCTATGTACAAATACCCACTGGACTGGTGGTTGACTCTTGCTTCAGGACACCTATTAGCAATGGGACACCATTCTATGCTGCATCTGAGAGCAGCAGCCTAGCTTTAGGAGCAAAGGGCCAGTCACATGGCACACAGCTTCCACTCTGCACCTCTCAGTAATTGCTTCCTGAGGCAAGTGCCTCACCTCACTCAATTGGAGAGCCTGCCCTGATCTGTAGTATATTCAGTGCTTTTTTTGTCATAGAACACACCGGAACAGAGTTCTGGCACCTTTTTTCGACATTTTCCAAGTTTTAAAAGTAACTTTTGAAAAATTGATGTTTGGTCCACATGGATTTGAATTGCCCTGTTGAGTGTAGCAGGTCGGTGGTAAAATCATTAAAATGGTGCATGCGGGCTGCTTGTGTGTCGAATCCGATGCATGTGTACTTCATCCGCACTGGTTGTGATGGCACTGCTTGGCTTGTGATTGGTCGTGTGGTCACACGCTGAGTGCTTACCGTGGGTGGTGACCGTTATGTTTCATTACACAACTGACTTGTGTGGGTGTGTGTACAGTGATTGACTACGTGTGAAAGGTAAATAATTTCATGAGTTTCAGCACCTTTTTTCTTACAAAAAAAGCACTGAGTATATTCCTAGTAAGATATTTCTAACTTCTGTTATGATATATGTGTGCTAATGTAGATACACACGAATGTTGCTGTGAAATGCTTCTTCACCCAGGTGTGGGTAGGGTGAAGGAAACTGACCAGGAAACGGTGAATGGTACATGCATTCTGTGAAAACACTTGCAAACATTAGGTCTGCTCTCATCCAGTCACTTGTTGGACCACAATTCTCATCACTCCCAGCAAGCATGGCAAAAAAATCAGGCGAGTACTAGGTTGGGGAAAGGTTCACTAGGCTGTAAGAATACAAGCAAGATCCCTCCTTGTAATTCTAGCTCATCCACCATATTGCCTTTCTGGTGAAAGGAGAACAACTACAGAAACAGAGAGAGAAAAAGGGGGTACTTATAATTTTTTTATTTTTTTCCTACAAAGTCAATCATATTAATATGATAATGGCATAAAAAGAATTAAAGAGTATCAGGACATCTTAGAAGCTAGGAAATACATGATTACATAAGCTAGGCTTCTACAACCTCCAGCGATGTAGGACCGCAACTCCCAGCCAATGTGGTGTAAACTTTCATGGACAACAGCCCACTTCATCTGATGCATGGAGTGTTCTCCTGGATTACAAGTCTATATAAACACAAGGTTGGAGGAGAGGGGAGGGGAGGAGGAATTGTAAACAGTGGAGTCAGAGGGAATTGAAATGTAGAAAGCCAGACAGTGGCAATTCATTTACTGACAGTGCCTATTCATTAAAAAAGAAGACTGCCCAACCTGCAGAGGTCCACCCAAACATGAAGTCTCTTATGCTTCGTTAGTGCAAAATGGAAAAAATAAATTTTTGAAGAAGGAAATGCAAAAGTACAAGTATTATTTCAGTGAGGAAGAAGATATAAAAGAAAAAAGTTCATCTTTCCCTTCTGCACAATATAGGAAGTAGCAGAAAACATCCATTACCCCTGCTTCTTGGAATGCATAAAGAGGACACTGGCACCTTCCCTTTATGGCTGGATGCAAGAAGAATTATGCTGCCTCTACAGCCTGTCTGTGGTCTTTTCAGAAACACCTGTGCAGCAATTGTTGAAAAACAGATGCTGCTGGAAACTAAATGTACATGTAGGTCTTGTCCAGCAGGGCTGTTCTTAGGTTGTTGCTCAGCAGCTCCCAGAATTCTAAGTATAAGCCATTTATAAAATACTTTAGCACTACCTTCAGAAGGTTATCTATAGAATTCTCGAGTGACCATAAAGCAAGTAATAAATGATTATCAAAAACTGAGCTCCACACCTAACTGTGCAATCAAAGAAGTACCCAAGACCAAAGGACTGACCGAACTGTAAAGTACAAAAGGGTGTGGAGTTCATGTAAGACAAAGTCATCACTTCTTGCAGGAGCTACTTATAGAAAGAGGAAAGGATTTCTCCAGGAGTAAGCAAGTTTGTAGACATATACACCCGCCATGTAAATCAAAAAGCAAAGTGGGAAGTTATGTCACTTTTAGAGCTGCTTGTAGAGAGGACATCTGTCTTGAGCAGAATTTTTTAAACTTAATACTAAAATTTGCACTGAATTCAGGCATTCCACTTGGTCACAGATGAAGGCTTTCACATACTACATAGCCAAACATTTGAAGACTGTGGAACTATTGGTATTTGTTGTGCAATACAAAGCTACATGTGATCTGTGCTACTTTTAGAAATCAGAAATGCTCTTGTGATCACACCATAGGCTGTGTTCCTTCTGGATCACATAGAAGGAGACTGAGATTTGTTGGTAGTTCTCTGCATCATTTGCAATAGATTGGCAAGAGTTTCTAATTCCCTATTGCTTAACAAGAGAAATAACTAACAAGCTTCCTTCCCTATCCCTGAAGTTAGGTTGCTGAAAAAGAAAGCTTGGGGGAAAACCAAGAGGGGACCTTTATGAGAAAGCGCTTGTGATCTTGGTTCTGATATTGCTCACAAATTCTTGAGTTTGTTCTTTCACTTATGGTCTATGTTTGCCTACTTGAGCAATTGTCTGCACCTGGCCTCTAACTGATAGACCTCAATAATCTAGTAAAAAATAAGGCAGTCTACATTTGACAGACAGAAAGCAATACAAGATCAGAATTGGTTGTACACTCTACACTGTGGGCTTCCCATGATGTATGTACAAGTGCACTTAATTAAGAGGCATTGCCATGCAGATTCAGACCAAGATCCATTTAATTACACATTGCTTCCAGAAGTGGTCAAAGAGGTGTCTTCAGGTGGTTATAAGCAAGGCATGATGTGGAGTTCTTGTTGGTGGTTTTCAGAATCTGGAATTCAAAGGTACATTGTTCCTATACATGGAAGCTCTGTTTGCTATCATAGGTCACAGATGTTTATAATGTACATTAAAAACAATGATTGTACTGCAATCAGATTTAATATATATTTTACATGAAAAATTGTCAAGGAAGTCTAACACAGTCACATTTGACTTCAAAAGAGGAAACTTCTCAAAAATGAGGGAACTGGATAAAAGGAAGTTAAAATGGGGGAATTAAGAAACTTGAATCCCTTCAAAATGCTTGGGTTACTCAAAACCACAATAATAGAAGTTCAGTTTGAATGTACATAGCTTAGAAAAAATAGCACCAAATTCAAGAGCTCTCCATTATAATTAAGAAGCATTCTCAAGAAAGCTATTAGAGAAGAAAGGGTTTCTACAGTTGGAAGTGTTGCCAAAATAAGAAAAACAGGAGCAAACACCTGCACAAAGGAGATGCAAGCGAAGAATGGCCAGGTTTGCATGATCATTTGGCAAGACATGCTCTACTGGACACTCCTGGGTGCCCATTCCATAACTCAATCCCCATTCGTAGATTATGTCATCTGAACCAGGTGAGAGAGGAGTTAACAAATCACTTGCAACCTAAAACAGCCTGTGGGTTCTGGGTGGTTTGTTAACTATGCCAACAACCCACCATTACCAGGTTGAGATGGCATAACAACATACTGTACAAGCAGGAGTTGGGTTATAAAATAGGTGCAGCACGTACAGCCATGTGTATGGTGGCTTATTTCAACAATAATGTGAACCTTATTGATAAAGATGCAACAAAGCATTTTGAGGAGCATATTGCTAACAACTTCAGGGCCAATAATAAAGATTTCTTGAAATACGTCAGAGCTAGGAAACCTGCCTTAGCTTCATGAAAATGGAGTTAAAGGAGTATTAAAAGAGGATAAGGGAATTGTAGAGAGGCTGAATGAATTATTTTCATCTGTATCCACTTGCAGGACAGATACCTATGCAGGACAGATACCTATGCCTGAAGTGCTTGTTTCAGGAAGACAGGAATGGAGGCAAATAGTGGTGACAAAAGATGAAGCTGTCAACCTTATTGACAGATAGAAAGGAATAAATCAATCATCTTAGAGATCTTAACTCCAATGTGAAATTGCTGATCTTCTAACAAAAAGATAGAATGTGTCCAGATGTTCTATATCAGAGGACTGGAGAATGACCAATATAACAAGAAAATTCAGAAGCAAGCCAGGTGGAATCTGAGAAATTTTAGGCAGTTTAGCTGACATTCTCTTAGACCAGCATGTCTGTTCTAAGTATTAGAATTAAGGTTGACAGCATTATTAAAAATAATATTAGTAAGCATATAGGAGAGTTTTGCCTACTGAAAACTATCAATATGGTTTCTGCAAAGGTAAGTCCCATCTCATGAACCTTTTAATAGTTTTTTGAGAGTGTCAATAAATATATGGGCAGGTGTGTCAAACAGACATCACAGGACTTCCAAAAGGATTTTGACAGACTCTCACCAAAGACTTCTGAGCCAATTGGGATGTAAAGAGTGAGTTCTCACTGGGAACTTATGCATGAATAATCTGGAATTAAGTGTGAGCACTGAAGTGGCCATATTAGTTGATGACACCAAAGTATTTTGGGACTGCAAAGAGCTCTCCTGTATGGGAGGGCAAATAGTAACTGTAGTTCAAGCATAAACTGATACCCATCAGGGCAAAATTTCCCAGCTTTGTGTATATGCTGATGGGAGCTGGGCCAGCTGTGATAGACCAAAAAAGAGATTGTGAGGTGAACAGTTCAATGAAAGTATCAACCTGTTATGCAGCTGCTGTGAAGAAGGTAAATTCCTTATTAAGAAAAATTAGAAAAAGAACTAAAATAAAACTTCCAATATCATACTTCCTTCATACTAATCTACAAAAAGGATATCATAGAGTTGGGAAAAGGAAAGAAGGAGCAACTAAAATCAATAATGAAATAATTATTGCAGTCAATAATGAAATAATAAAGTAACCTATCCCTTACAAGAAAAGGTTACAATGTTTCAGCCAGTGGAATTTTTTAGCATAGGGAAAAAAGTGAATAAGGGGATAGAGGACAGAGGTGTACATAATTATGCATGGTGTGGATTGGGAGATAGTTTTCTTTCAGTCTCATAATATTGGGGCCTGGCTGTACTTATGCCATGATGCTTTCTGGTGGGAGCTATAGGGCAGATAAATAGAAGCACTTTTTAATACAGTGTGTAGCTAAGCTACAGAGTTCACTTCTGCAAGATGTAAGGGTGGTGACCAATTTGGAAGGCTTTAAAGGGGAATTGGATAAATTCATGGGGAAGAAGGCTATCCATGGCTACTAGTCCTGATAAGGATTCACTGCCTCCAGTATCAGAGTCAGTGAGTTCAGTTGCTGTTGCACCCTCCTGTTTTCTTGCTTGTGGGTTTCCTCTGGGCAGTTGATTGACCACTGTGCGAACAGAATGCTAGAGAGTCCTTGGTCTGAACCAGCAGAACCCTTCTTAAGTTCTTCATGTAGGCTTCTTTGCCGTCTAAGCAGCTGTGACACCAGGGCTGAACTTTCAGATGTCCAGGAGTCAGCAGAATAAGCCAGCGGGACAGCTCTGGCTTATTCTGCTGACTCCTGATTCTGCTGATAGTTTACCAAATTTTGGTGGAAATGATTCACATTATCTTCTCAAGAGTGGAGTGTGTAAGTTTAAGCCCTGCAACTCCAGAATCCAAAATTGCCTAACTACACCACTGAATGTGGTACTGAATTACACATGTGATTAATTACATAAAATATTCAGCATGACTACCTATATAAATAAATAGGTCAAGTATCAGAGCTGTGTCACAGCCTGTTGGAAGTAAAGTTTGTTCTGTTTGGCTTCCTAATTAACCCAGTATAATCTTCAAAAGGAATGTGTTGTTCTAGTTATGATGAATCAGCACACAAGCACATGAAATCAGCAGGGGCACTAGAAGCAAAAGCATGGTGCAGAAGGGCTACCTAGACCTTTTCTGGCCACTTTCTTCTCCATCCCATCCACACACTTCCCATCCAGTTTCAAAGGTAGGTTTAGAGACATAGAAGCACGCATCTTGGGAGTTCTGTGAGGTGAAAAGGCATGGTTTGGACTGAAGAACTAGAGTCTAAGGGAAAAGATGAAATACTTTCTCACGGCCAGGTGCCCAATGTTTGATGGGCCAGCTTTTCCCATTGCAATTTAAACATAAAAGTACCACCAGAACCGTTATGCATCAAGAGTTAGCATCTACCTGAACAGGTGGCCAAACAGGTGACCATGCAGGTCACAGTCCTCCACACTTTGATGAGATATACTGTATTTCTATTTGGATTATAACAATTCTTTCTCAATTTGCATACAGACATGCAGGGTTATTAGCATATGCTAATACAACTCACTGTTCCTTTCCTCCTCATTTTGTGACTCATGAGGACTTTCTTCCAGATCTTATTCCTAAAACTGTCTGTTCTGGCTTATCTTGCATTTAATAGCTTTCTAGCCATTCTGTCTGGAAGAGAAAAATGGAATGTATAAGTCTATAGACCTTTTTGAGCATTTGAAACCATGCAATTATAATTTCTTTAAGTGGATGAGTAGGCCCAGGTTTACTTTTCTGTGTGACCAGAGCCATGTGAAGTGGTCCAGATGTAACAACCTAGCGCTAAACTAAAGTTTGGACTTGTTCTGGGAATTATTAGTACTTTTCACACAAGGGCTGGATCTTCTTTGAAATGATGTAAAACCTTCAACCACCTGCCAGGAAGATTGTTAAAGAGCTAAATGCCCAAGGTTTTTGTTGGGCTGCTTTTTTTCCCTTGTCCTGTAACAGAAATCAGATGTGGTAGAAAATATGCCAGATATTTACTGATGAGGAGGTAGTGGGGAAGCACTGACATATTAAAACACTTAGATTTCTCTGAGCACTTTCCAAATTGTGAGGCAGCCATCTAGAGAGAGGTTGCTTTTTGTACAGAAAGAAAAAGTGAAGCTACAGAGAACCTCCCAGGCTGCAAAAAGCTTACAGTAGTAAGATTTTAAAGGAACTGTCTTCCAAAACCCTCAATACCCCCGTCCCATTACTCTTTACATTTCAGATGATCCCTGCTAGGAATGACACTATAAAACCATGGCTCTGTTAATTTATCAATTGCACCAGAATAACCTAGCCTAGAATTGTACATTGAAGTTTTTTCTGGAAAAGAAGATTGTATTTGCATAAGTTCCATTTCCTTGTTGTCTTTCTAGCATTCGAAGCATGTGAAGTGACTTATAAACAGCAGCAGCAGCAGCAGCAGCACCCCTTGGAGGGAGGTTTAAAAAGAGGCCAGGCCAGGCAACCCTTTCTGATAAATGGGTCATCCCTGCCCCCACCTAGGATCCATAACCTTCTGGCCCCATCTGCAACTCCTTTGAACATCAGGAGGCCGAGGAAACAGTGGCTGCTGCTTGCTTGCCTGAAGAAAAGTGCTCTGCTGTTAGCAAAAGCAATTTTCCTCCTCTGTTTGGCATCCTTTCCTATTAAGCTTGCTCTGACTGAGCTTAAGCACCATTGCAGCCAAAGAGATCAGCTGGCAAAGAAGTCCACATTAGTAATACGGCTGGCTCTTTGCCTCCGGCAGCTGAGATCACTGATTTTTCCACTGGCCTGCTTGGTGGGGGAGCCACACTTTTCCAGAGCCTCTGCCTGGCATTTTGATTCCTTACCTAGTGGCTTGATGGCCCTTCTGTGGTGCTGGATGATAAATAACTATGCTTCTCATGGGTGATTCCCCACCAACACTCACAATGCACCTTTACTGGGGAATACTATAAAGGATTGAAATTCACAGAGCATCTGTGTCCTCATTCCACTTTTAAATTCTCTGCTGGCTGGCTCTGCAAGCTTTAATGATGCTTCCTTTACTGCATGCATTCACTGAATTAATCATTTCTGAATTAATACTGTTATGGATGCTGGGTGATCCTCCTTTGTTAGGATGACTGATGTTCCCTGGAACATGGCCTGAAATCCCCCATCCACACCCCTCCCGCCCCATGGAGAAGAGGCAGAGAAACTGTGGGAGCGGCTTTGCCAAGGAGAAAGAAGGAGGGACTGGGAGCTGTGAGTTGGCTGAAGGTGAAATACTTCGGTATTAAAGGGGCTCTCTCTGGGAATTTGATTCTGGATTAGCATATTTGCTGCCTGCTGTAAGTCTGTTGATTTACATCCATTATGTGCTGCTCGTATTATATGTAAACAGAACAAATAACAAAAATGTCCAGTGCTCTCTTATCCAAAGAAAACTAAGCCTTGCAGAACTGACCTTGCCTTCTTGACCCCGAAGAAAGGAAGAACACATAACAAAGCACTCTAGATATGTGTAATAATAAAGTGTGATGATACATTTTCTGGTAAAAAGTGTGTTCCTTTTATTGGCTCAGATTCCCTTGCCTTATGTAATGTATGGCTATGACAGGAGGAGTTCTAGCCTTTTACAGTGACTCAGACATTTGAAGGCCTGTGGCAGAATGAGTCAACAAGGGGGTGGTAGGTTGAGGAAGCCACTGAGAAACTTCAGTCTAAAGGAGGATGTTAGGGAGGGAAAACAGCTGTCAGAGTGATTTGTCGTAATGTCAAAAACCCCAGTCTAATGGCAAAGCTTTCAGCATTCTTGGCCTGACATTCTGTTGTCCCTTATGTAGCTTATTTTGGGTCTTTCATAAATTAGCTTGCACGTTAGTCAGCAGATATATCTGCATAGCCCCCAGATGAAAATCTTCAGATGGGCTCTCATGGATACCGTGATGGCAATGGACTATAAATCTCACCCACACTAGGCACTGTAGGATTCACAGTAAACCAGCATTGGCATTGGGGACCATGGCAGTCCATCCTCTAGCACACTAGTCCTGGTTTTCCAAGTGTGGTGTACCTCAGAAACCATCCATCCTTGTCTGGCTGACAGGAATGCAATGGTGTGACCAGCCTGTGTGTATGCTAGACAAGGCAGAGAAGTGGGCATAAAATATCTTGCTATGTAAAGACTGCTATTGAAACGATGCGAAATGTTTGATGTTTGCATAAGGGTCCCCAGAGGAGTCACCGTTTTATACTTTTATTGCTCATACCTATATGTGCAAGGCCAGTCCTACCTTTAGGCAAAGTGAGGAGCTGCCTCCAGCGAGGGATTTGAGGCTTCATAAAATGCCATTAAAATGTTAGTTATTTTTCTATTCATGTATTTTTGCAGTCAGGAAGGGAGAATTGTTTCTGCAATTGTCTTCTTCATATGCCAGAGTAACTTGGCTGGCTTTGGATAATGTCCACTTTGAAATGGGTGCACGGGCAATGCCATTTGCTCTTTTGTCTCAGGCAGCAAGAGTCCAGAGTGTAATAAGGCTTACTCCTAGGTAAGTATACAGGGAGACCACCTTGGGATGCATGATGGAGGCAAGCTTTGATACCTACCTAAGGGTGCAATCCTATTCATATGTAGGGGGGGAAAGGCCTATAGCTACTAGCATGTTGGCTGGGGCATGCTGGGAGATGTAGGCTTTTTTCCCCTCACTATATATGCACAGGACTGTGCCTTCACTAAATAAATAAATGAGAGGAATAACTTTGTTGATAAAACTGTTCCAGAATCATTTATAGCAGATGAAGCTTCCAAATGCTCTTCAGGGGCAATCTGAAATTGTAAGACCTGAGCAAGAGCAGGTGAAAGATGTTTTCCAGCAGATGTGATCTCTCCGATAACTACAGTGGGTTGGTATCAGAAGAAGTCTAATATCTTCCTATAAGATGTGATGAGAGATAGTACCTTATCTCAAAGGAATAGACAAATTTAGGAAGTCCATCAGTGAATCAGTGACCACTGGGAATGGATAGGTAGGTGGACCTCTGTCCTATACATTTGGATACAACTAGAGAGAAATTTGGGCTGGTGAAGACCTGTATCCATCACAGAGATCTTTTACTCTTGCCACAAAACATAGCTGAGGGTCCTTCCAACTTTCCATCATTTCACAAGTCCCTAGAACTGCTATAGAGCAAACGTTGCAGCTGCAAGCCACTGGCTACTGTGAGGGAAAACCCCTTGAAATAGACAATTGCAGCACAAAGCCATGATCTCTCAGCTGCCAAGGATCAATGTTAAGGTCAATCTGTCTCCCTATAACTATGGGAATACAACTTGGACCTCCCCAGCTAGCCAATGCATTCATTCAAGGCTCTGAGCAAGAAGGTCCAGAGCCATCGATCAAGACTGCCTCAGATGCAGCATTGGCCTCCCCACTAGATGAGAGAGAAGAGAGAAGAAAGTAGAAAAATGTTAATTCTTTCTCTGCCAAACCTTTCCACTGCACACAACTTCCTCACAGACTTCCAGCTTCTCTCATTATGTTCTAACATACTGCTATAATAGATGTTTGTGTAGATGCGCAACTTAGAAACAGTGGTTTCCTCCCACCATCATTCTTGGGAAGTACTGATGTTTCTAGCCAACTTTCTGGTACCCTTCAGAGTGATTATTGTAACTGATCAATTATTTGTTGCATTTCTATCCCATTTTTCCTCCACAGCATCTAAAGAGGCTGATTCATGATTCATAACTTACTATGAAGTAAGTTAGGCTGAGCATTAGTGACTGACCCAAAGCTATCCAGTGAATTTCATGGTGAGTTTGGCTTGAGCTCAAGTCTTCACAATCCCAGTGCAACTCTGTAAACACTACAATACACTGGCAATCTTGCTATATAAATCATTGCATGTGCCCGTGTGTTGGGTTTGTATGTCAAAAGTATAAACCCTTTTTCGTCCAAAAAGACAGACAGAAAGATTATTCTGTGGTGCTGGTATTCCTATAGATACTGTAATTTTTTAAAAAAAGAGCTGAAAAGTACAGATAAAACACACGGCTTTCATTTCTAATTTTTAGAAGTTAGATCTTCACTGTCAGCAATTGGGCAACATAGAAATGTAATAAGCAAACAAATGAAATAATACTGAGTATTTAGAACTTGCTCCTGCAGCTGAAATGTCTTTGTCCATCCACTTCTGCCACTAAGGTGGTGGACCTGCCCTGGAGCCCTGTACTAGTTGTGATCTGATGACTTAGCCAACACCTCACACAAGGGGTGCACATTCGTCCATGAGGTCCTTTTGATCAGAATAACCATCCATGTTACAAACATCTCAGCCTGACAGGGTGAGGGGAATAGGTCCCCGGCAGGTAACCCCGTTAACACTATGGTACAAAAGTCTGCTTACTGGATTTAAATAAATAGGATGGTAAATTGGAGCAGTCATGTGTGCTACTTTCAGAAGACGATCCTCTGTTTGAATGTGTCTTCTCATTGAAGGGCTGTCCAGTCTTCCAGTTTAAAGATAAATACATGTGTAAAAGGGAAAACAGAAGTTGTGCATCAGCTGAGAACAGACCGAGCAGGTACTCTCAGCTTCTCCACTATGGTGAAATCTACTATATCTGTATTTAAATTAAAGTATTATAGTAATTATTTCCAGATTTGCATGTATACATACCAATTAACACAAACATAGTTTTATACAATTCTTTTGCGGGGGAGGTGGTACCTTTCTTCTTTCAGGCTATTCCATAATTCGCTACCCTTTGGTAAATCTATTCTCTTCTGAGCTCATTGCTGAGTCCTCTCCTTCCCCTCTCAGACTCCAGCCATGGGAAAGCAGTTGTTCATGAGAAAGGAGCTCATTTCTCAAGAAGAAAAACAAAACTGGGGAATCTAGAAGCTGCCGCTGCTTTCTGCACATAATGCCCTTCCTCCAACCTTATGATAACAAGTGGGCTTGTCTTCAAGCTGTCTGCCTACAGGAACCAGGGTAGTCCAGGAAGTTCAGAGCTATTTGACTTTTTAAAAAATTGCACAGAGCAGGTGCAGGCTGCAGATGGGAGGTCCGGGTGTGAAATCCTGCCAAGTCCACAACAAAACTCAATTGAAGGAAGCCAATATTAAGACTGCAGTCTGAACTGGATAATTTGAATATGAGTGCCAGGATTCCAGAGGTAACTTGAAGAGTGTGCTAATGATTCTTCCACTTGTCACAGCGTTCTAAAAATAAATGCTCATGCAGGTTCCTTTCTAATGGTGCGTGATGACCATGATCCAGTATGCAGTAATACAAATTCACTGTTCCATGGGGACCAGTGTGGTGTTGTCCGAGGGCCTGCTGTACTTCTCTGAAAGGGAATTTCCCCTTGCAAATTAAAAGGCTTTTGTATGCTCCAGAAGTCCACATCGGAGGGTGTGCCCCGCTCTAATACTTCCCCTTGTAAGTCCCAGGCTGAAGAAGGACAGCAAGAGAAGGCAAGCCAGTTGCTTGTCTTCAGACTAATTTCCAGAGCCAATCTGTGCTAGCATTTTATTCCAGTACTTGTCTGGTTCCCTCCCACAGTTCACGACTCATTCTCTGATCTGTCCTCCTGATGCTAATTGCTCCTCAATGTTTCCTTTTCTTCCAAAGTACTTTTATTCCCTTTTGGGGTTGGGTAACTGAGATTTCAGAAAGCTTACAAGTTATGTGTCTTTTGATCCAGTAGTATTATAATCCTTCTGGGTTTAAAGCTGCAAAACCCGTCTTGCAATGTTTTTCCTCATCTTCTTCCTCCTCCCCCTCTGACCCTTTCCTGATCTTTCCTCTTTCCTGGATTTTGATTCTGAGGCTCTCATTCTTACTCATTGGCTGCCAAGATGGATGGGCAAAGCCTGCCAATGAGCAGACCTGGAATCGCTGCATCTCCTTCAAGCACAGTGGAAGAGGACAGTGGAACAAGAAGGAAAGGAGCAGTGGAAGTCAGAAAAGAAAAACCAAAGTGTGGTCACTTCAACCCTGAAAGGAATTAATTTCTAAAGAAGTTCCAGGGTACAAGGTTGCTAGGAATCAAAGCTCTGTGTCTAAGCTGATTTCAGATGAGGCGGGGGTGCGGAGGGATTCTCAGGAAGGAAATTCACGATTGTTCTTTTTGGTTATATTTTATTGTGCAGTTACACATCTGTACAGCTCTGAATAAACACACAATTTATTTTAAAACTGAATTCCTGCATGGCTGCAAAAGCATGCATGCATTTCCCAACCTTTTAAAATCTTTTTTATTTAGTTATTTATTTGTTTTGGTTAAAGGGAACCTGGAATGGCGACGTGACCACCCACATCTCTTGACATTGTAGCACTACACTGTGGCTTGCCAAACATTGCTGCACTATAAACACAAATGATAAGGCACACTTTCAAAACTCCTCCAGGTTCTCCCACAATTACAACATACTGCATTGGTGTGTGACACTTTATAATGCCATAAACACAACAGATGCTGTATTGTACACATTAATGTGCATCAGCAGAGTGAAAAGCATGTCTGAAAACAACATAGCAATGCCTCACAAGCAACAGGGGTTCATGTATAGTTCTTACATCAGTCTTGGTTTTTCCATTTACCTATTTTACTGATTAGGATATCTGTGCAGCATCTTTACTTAAATAAGGAGGGATTGTATGCCTGCCTAAAATACAGTTTTCAAGAAATGTCTATCTCAAACAGCATTTAATAAGTAGCTCCTACCCCTAATTAACATGTTCCTGTGAACATCCTTTGGGTTAACCTGTTTGCTTAGTATTTCCTTAAACAGGAACTATAAATTACAAAGAAAGAAAAAACCTTTTCTCCCTGCCAGTCTCCCAAAGCTAAATTGTTACTCTTACCATATCTGATTTTATAAATTGACTAATCTGAGCTGGTTCATAGGATAACTCTTTGTCCAAAGCCCATTGTTTATGCAACTTCATTTCCAGTCTCAAGAACAGTTTGGTTTCATGTTTGCATTTATGACTAGGACCCCAGGATCCAATCGTGTCTTTCTGCTAATCAAACAGGGCTTGTGCAACTTCACCAAAACTAACAGTTGCACAATTCACCTGCAGAGCTTGTCCAAGCAGTATGGAGATGCATTAGTGGAGCAGTTGAGCAAGTGATTGTGTAAGTGTAACTTTAGTTGTGTTCTCCTCTTACACATAGTTACAAACCTAATTTCTGCTAGTGCAACGTCACCTCTGCTAGTATAAGAGCTCCACTGCATACTACCCCATATATTGAGACCAGCATGGGCAGTCCCCATATATTTTGTCTTGTTTGGAGTAAAGTCTGAGGATTGTTATTGCTAGTTGTTGTCTCTCCTCCTCCATCTCCTCCTCCCCCTCCCCCCTTCCTCTTCTATCCCACCTTATTTATTCATTTATTATTTGAACCCTGCCTTTCAACCACTCAAAACCCCTCCATGAGTATTAATGCTAAAGTTTTATTTGTTCGTCTGTAGGGCACCCTTTGTTCTTTGCTATCAGCAGATATGTCTGAGATCTGAAACACGACTCATGATGAAGCATGGTCATTTTCTCCCATACAAAAACGTGTTCTTTCTTTCAGCCCCAGAAATGTACACAAATGTCTTCATTAAACACACACACACACACACACACACACACACAGTCAGTCAAGGTGTGCAGATCTACAATTATGGGGTCCAATAGACATACACTTGTCTGGTCCATGTCCTTGTAGTCAAGTGGAGCAAAGTGCAGTTGGTAAGGTAATTGAAAATGGACAAGGCTAATTGCATATGGGCTAATTTGCAGGCAAGCTGTCAATTGAACATCTCCAGCAAAAATGCGGGAGCAGTAAGTACACCAAAAATAGGGGGGGGCGGGGACAATAGCTCCTCCTTTACAATGTAATCCTCTTCATTTCAGGGGTTGAACTGACAGTTCTCATTGCTCTCAATGTTTTCAATACTTTCCCAGTCTCCAGCCATTCCAGAAAGGGGAAATAGTAACTTTAACCCTTTTCACTGCTCCTTTTCAAAAGCACTTACTACTGCAGCTGCTGGAGTTCCCCAACAGTTCATATCCATCCATCCATCATCTCTATCGCTTTTGAAATGCGACTCAATGGGATGGAGTGAATGGGGTCACATGGCAGGGCGTAACTCCCACTGATGCCGGCACTGCCTTCGTTAAGGGTGTGCGTGCGTGTGCGTGTGTTCAGCTGTCTGGAAAATGTGTGCATTTTTTAACTAGGACATAAGGCTGGAAAGTAAATGTAGAGGAAACTTGTGTTATATCAGTTTTTATTTCAGTGGAGCAATCATCTCTAACTCACTCTTGATTCTGACTAGCAGCAATTAGACACTTCCAGAGATGTACTTGGCCTGGTTTTAATAGCCAAAATTTAATTGGCACTGAGGAATTAAGAAAATGTGGCTTTTTTCCCCCCTCAAAGCTTCTGTGGTGCTTTACTTTGTATCTTATTTGCCTGTGCTGTTTTAAATACTTTGTGATTCCCAATTATTGGGGTACAGCAAAAAAAAAAAATATTCCACTCAAAAAATTAATGTACTTTGGAAAATCAAGTCAAGACTCTTCTCATAAAAGACAGTGCCAATTGAAAGTTGTATTAATAGTCATTGATGCACCTACTGATGGCACATGTTTCAAAACAAGGTTTCTCTAAGTCTTAATCTTGACACTTTTATTTTGCAAGCATAGTCACTGCTTATAATTTATCTGTGTAGCCCAGTAAAGATACACATAAATCTATATCGCAACAAATGAGAATATAGGTTGCTAAAAGATATGATAATTGCAAGTTCCATCCACTTTCTCACAATGTATTTTGAGAACTCGGCTGTTAATCTGTATTGAAATGAATATTTACACAGGAAGGGTGGGTTTTTGCATGGTTTAAGCTGCATTTCTGTCTAGGAGACTTTTAAATTGCTTCTCTGAAAAGTCACCATTCAGAAGACCTAACTTACATCAGTCATACCTAGACTAGATGATAACCCCACCCTTGCATCCAAGGTACTTAAAATTGAAAAATATGTCTCTATAAAGTAAGAATGCAAGCTAAGCAAAGAAGGAAAAACAGGTGGACTTTGTAAATATTCAGCATTCTCACCCTCTCTGAAAATTAGGACTGTAGATTTTCATTGATGAAGATGTTGATATAGCCTGCTCTTCAGCTACAAATGCAAATTTCAGCTGTTGCAAACTGGACTGTTTTCAGCCACTCAGTTGTAGGGCAGTATAGAAATGAAAACAACTACTACTACTACTTGGATTTCTCCAGATTCATGGCATCTCTACAAGCTCTGACCAGGTTTGCACGATCACTGAAAGTTAAGCTGTGGTGACATGTTTAAGTCATAGCACATGTTGGGCACCATTTTCCTTAATTTATTTATTTATTCATTTATTTTTACCATTTCTATGCCACACCCATCACAGAAGCCTCGGGGTGGCTTACAAAGAAACTAAATAAACAAAGCATGGAATAACATTAAAAATTTGGAGTTTCTCGGCCATAATTTAAAACCATTAAATAAAAACAACTGATTTAACAATTAAAATACTGTTTAAATAAAAAGGTCTTGGCCTGGCGCCAAAAAGCAAATAAAGATGGCGCCAGGTAGACCTCTCTGGGGAGCGCATTCCATAGATGGGGCGCCACCACAGAGAAGGCCCTCCTCCGGGTACTCACCCTCCTAATATCCCTCACAGAGGGCTCCCAGAGAAGGGCCTCCCCCGCCGATCTCAGGGGGAGGGAGGGCATATATGGACGTAAGTGCTCCTTTAGATAACCAGGTCCCAAGCTGTTGAGGGCTTTATAGGTGATAACCAGCACCTTGAATTGGGCCCAGACTTCAATGGGGAGCCAGTGAAGCTGACGGAGAACTGGGGTTATATGAGAACAACGCCCAGTCCCCGTCAGCAACCTGCCAGCTCTATTCTGCACCAACTGAAGTATCCGGACCGTCTTCAAGGGCAGCCCCACATAGAGCGCATTACAGAAATCTAATCAGGAAGTTACCAATGCATGTGTCACAGTCGCCAGGCAGTCGTTCTCCAGGTAGGGGCGCAGCTGATGGATCAGCCGAAGCTGAAGGAAGGCGCTCCTCGCCACCGCCGTCACCTGAGCTTCTAATGTCAGCTCAGGGTCGAGGAGCACTCCCAAGCAGCGAACCCTGTCCCTAAGAGGGAGTGCAACCCTGTTCAGGACGAGGTCCATGTCCCCCATCCCAAAGCCCAACCCACCTACCAACAGGACCTCCGTCTTGTCTGGATTGAGCTTCAGTTTATTGGCTCTCATCCAGCCCATTACCTCGGCCAGGCACCGGTTCAGTACAGCCACCACCTCACCTGGATGAGTTGAGAACGAGAGGAAGAGCTGGGTATCATCAGCATACTGATGATTCCACAGCCCACACTTCCTAATGACCTCTCCCAGCAGTTTCATGTACATGTTGAATAGCAAGGGGGACAACATGGACCCCTGCGGAACTCCATGGCATAGCTGCCATGGCGCAGAGCCATAGTCCCCAAGCACCACCTTCTGGAATCGGCCATAGAGATAGGAGCAGAACCACTGCAAAGCAGTGCCTCCAACTCCCAATCCCACAAGCCTATCCAGAAGGATACCATGGTCGATGGTATCGAAAGCCACTGAGAGGTCCAGGAGAACCAACAGGGACGCACTCCCCCTGTCTCTCTCCCTGCACAGGTCATCATACAGGGTGACCAAGGTGGATTCAGTACCGTATCCAGGTCTGAAGCCCGACTGAAATAGGTCCAGATAATCAGTTTCATCCAAGAGTGCTTGGATTTGTCCCGCCACCACCCGCTCTAACACCTTGCCCAAGAACAGGATGTTGGCCACCGGTCTATAACTGGCGGCCGCCTCTGGATCCAGGGATGCCTTCTTCAGGCTGGCCAAACTACCGCCTCCTTTAAAGGGGCAGGTACCCAGCCATCCCTCAGAGAGGCGTTGACGACCTCCAGGATCCAGGTCCCAATCCCGTCCTTGGCTGACTTGAGTAGCCAAGATGGGCAAGGGTCCAGTAAGCAGGTGCTAGGATGTACCTGTCCAAGCACCTTGTCCACATCATCAGGCTGCAGCAACTGAAACTCATCCATCAATTGTGGACCAGACAGTAGCATTGGCACCTCCCCAGTAGGATCTGATTCAATAGTAGAGTCCAGCTCGTGATGAATCTGAGCGATTTTCTCCCAGAAATGCTTGGCGAAGTCTTCACAGTGGGCCTTCGAGGGTGGCACGAGATCTTTCTTTGGGCCTGGGTGTACCAGCCCCTGTACCACCCGAAAGAGCTCTGCCGGACTGCATTGTGAGGAGGCAATGGAAGCGGAGAAAAATTTCTTCTTCGCCACCCTCAGCGCCACAGCATAGGCCCGATAATGGGCTCTCACATGTGTTCGGTCGGATTCATCCCATGATTTCCTCCACCTACGCTCTAGACGTCTCCCAACCCGCTTCATCACCGGTAATTCTGGTGTATACCAAGGGGATGAACGGGCTGTGCCAGGTGGGAGAGGATGCTTAGGAGTGATTGTGTCAATAGCCCTGGTCATTTCCCCATTCCATAGTTTGACCAGAGCTTCGACAGGAGCACCAGTCTTATCAACCGGGAAATCCCCCAGGGCCTTCAGGAATCCATCCAGATCCATCTGGATCTGAGGGCGGACCAGTACAATCGGGTCTGCACCCTTACAGAGGGAAAGGCCACTCTCGAGCTCAAACCTCACAAGGAAGTGATCTGACCATGACAGGGGAGTCAGACACAAGTTCTTCACCCTCAGATCACCCTCTTCCTGCCCTGTCAAGAAAACCAGGTCCAGAGTGTGTCCACGTTCTTGCCTGTGCATAGCTTGTTGTGTTATTCAAACCCTGGTGGCATGACTGGTTTAAGAGGGAAATGACTGTCAAGTAAACCTGCAACAGACCATGGCTGTTGCCCTTTCAAGCCAGCCATGCTGCCCAGGTTCAGATGACATGACACACCTTGCAGGTAACTATGTACATGCTGCCCAGCATGCAACAACATGAATGTTGACTATTGTGTGAAGCAGGCAATTGTCTCACTTGCTCACTCACATGGCAACAAGCCATGGTGCAAACTGCCAGGGCATGGTTTGTTGTTACATGTGACCTCAACAAGCACGGCAAGGATGGTCCCTGTGGAACCATGGAGAAAAACACTGATTTGTTGAATGGTTTCTATGTGTGGGCATGTCTGAACCCATGTCTCTATGCAGTTCCCACATTTCCGCTATGGTAAGTGTGGCTGTACCTGCAGCAGTTACTGCAACCTGGTTTGCCTAGCAACTGCGGAGGGAGCTTCAGCCATGCTGTGATTGGCTATTTCATGCTCCCCCCCCTTTTTTTCTGCCTGTGCACTGCCTTCCCAATGCCCACCTACAATTTTGGAATCTCGGCAGCAGTGGGGCATTGTGTCCTATTGCCTCCAGCAGTGGCTACCTTGCAGACACTGTACTTGACCTTCCTGTCTGGCTGCTGCAGTTGGCCTTTGAAATTGCTGTGCCCTTGCTCTATTCTTAAAGCCAGCACTCTCCTCTTGTGAAGGTTGTCCTATACAAAAGGAACATGCAGGCTGCGTGTGGGCATCACCCACAGGGTGGCCACTCTGAAAACATGTCTCCAGCCCTCCACTCTGTTCCTATCTTGTCCCTTTCCTTCTTGGAACTTCCAACAAGCCCTGCTAAACATGCCCCCCTCCCACCCCCACAGTTGTGGGACAAACACATTCCCCACAGCCAGCCAAGAAACTTTTCCATGCAGATGCCCAAATGCACTCCTTTGGGAAGCTCTTCCCAGCAGGACATGCCACCTCTGTCCCTGGTATGGGTGCCTGAGCAGGTGCCTTCTCTGCACCTGGCTGCAGAGGGAAGGCAGTGCCTTCCAGGGTATGTGAGTCCTCCAAACAGGGTCTTGTGGACACATGTGCAGCGAGGGAGAGGCAGGAAGGAGGTATGGGTGTGGATGGGTCTATTTTCGCATTGGCATAGAGTGTGGCAGCACAGAGGAGTGCTGCTCCAGGGCAACAGTTCTAGGTTGCTTCTTCTGAGCAGCAGAAAACAGAAAAGCAGGATCAGCTGGCTGAGGTTGAGCCCAGGAGTGTTTGTGGACCAATGAGGGAGTGGCAAGTGATGCAGGCAGGGGCAGTGCATGCTAGGATTGATGTTCAGTCACAGAGGATAATGGGATGCCAGTTGCCATTAGGAGGCAAGACAGAGAAGCATGGAAACCACACATTCTTGGAAACCACACTACAGTCTGAACCCCAGGACCCAAGTAAGACACTGTAGTAACCATGCAACATGGTTTAGCAGCCATTGAACCTCCCATGATAGTGCCAAGAGCAAGATCTTTGACCTTGGCCTTAGTTTCTGGATATTTAAAGTATTTTAAATCATAGGATAGACCTTCTGGGAACAACCAGTCACCATGAGATGTTATTCACTGTTGCAAACTTTAGTATTCACAGCTTGTTGTTTATCACGTTATTTTATTTTGAAGTAAAGGATCTTCATAACAGTATGATAGGCAGAACTGTCCTACAGTATCTAGAGGACCACAGAATCATCTGCTTTCCCAGCTCCAAGGCTGTATTGCTGTATTATACTGCCTGTATAATTATAATACAAGGCTGTATTATACTGTATTATATATTATAATACAAGGCTGTATTATACTGTATTGCTACAGCTTTGGACATTTGGATATGGTGTAGATTATGATGATGAAAAGAATAGCAATGATATTAACATTCTGAATAATCCAACTTTACTATAGAATAAACAGACCAAAGATCCCACTTCCTAATGGAATGGTTTCAATCGTGTTTCAGGCCCAAGCAAATGGTATTTAGCCTACAAAGCACAATTCTCATATATTTGTCCACACTTTTACCATTCTCATTGTTAGACTGAAAGGTAGTGACTGGCCCAAGACCACTCAGTTGAACTATGTGTATAGGCAATGATTTGAACTTGGTCTCGTAATGCTAGATTAAGCACTTTACTGTCCACTCCCTTACAATGATACCTTTGAAAAGTCACTGTGATTTCTGTTTGCTGAATCTGTAAATAAGTAATTATTTAGTTTACTTATTAAAGTGATACCACCACACCCTGTCTAGGATGAAAAACCAGCCTTACAGGATAATTTCCTTCTTGCATTTCAGATCTTCTGGTGCCACTGCCACACACTTTTGCATATCCTTATGCATGAAGAGAAATAATATGTCATTCTTCATGTGGTCGTAGTCCAACATGAATCTGTGGTAAAGCAATTTAAATGAATCAAATTATTAAAAGTTCATTGATATTCTCAGTTCTACTGTGAACATCCCAGGGGATCTTGCAGAAGTACCAAGTTGTCTCCCCTCTCTCCATCAGACTTACCGTGGACATTTTTTCCCTGTAAACATTTTTTTCTTGGAGATTGCAAAAGCCAGCTGTCAAGTTAGTTTTCTCAATATCTGTTTTGATAGCTATGGATATTTACTTCAAAGTACCCTAGCAGTACATGGCAAGGGATGTCTATCACCCAACTTTTAAAGAGAAATGTTTTCTTCCCAGTAATTTCTGCAATATTTATGACTTTTTAAAAGGCCTTTACTTACACAGATGTGAACATTCCTTAGAATATATATATAATTCCTCCATGATGTGTGTATGCATACTCAAGGAATATAAAGCCTATATATCAGCATAGTTCCTTGCAAAATAAGGAGAGGAATATGACAATGTTTGAAGTAAGCACCTACTGGGTTATGCCAGCAGGGCATCCCTGGAACAGTGTTGATCCCAAATTCCTGCACCTGTGCAGCTGAGAACATGCAAGGAAAAGATTAAGAATAATAAATTTCAAAAGTCTTTGAGAAAATTTCTGGGAAAAACAATGACAAATATTGAGCAACCATGGTCAGTCTTTCAAAGGTGCCACTGGGACACTTTGAAGGGTCAATCTGTAGCTGTCAAAATTGGGATCATGAAAAACAACTTTTGTGTTCTGAAGAAAAAGAAAGTTGAAAAAGGAAAAAAGCTGCAGTGAGCCCAAAATGACTCACATTTATGACAGGCAGTGGGTGTTTTTCATAAATTGCCAAAGCTGTGAGACTTTCTATTTAGTGTATTGTGAATGGGATTGATATTTCTTTGAGTTTTGGGCATTCACAAAATGGGTCTAGATTTATCAATATGCACATAAAACATCAACATTAACTTTCATACTAAATACAAGTGCAAATACAGTATTTTCATTTTTAAACAACAATTTTCCCTCTCACTTCTTTAATAAATTTCCTACATTTAAGTTTGTAGACATTAGGGTTGTCTGACTGATTACACACTAATAGTTTAATCATATGAATTTTAGTTGATTAATTAACCAATCTAGGGATTTGATTTGTATAAATTAGCACATAGATTAAACAACAGTTCTGAAACAAGAAGCATTCTTTGTTTTTTGGACCCTACAAGACTCCACAGAAGTCTTTGTCTCTTTCTCTTCCCTGTACCCTCCCCAAAAATGTCTCTCTGCAGGGCTAAGAGTGGTAGCCTCTTAAAAATATTAGATGGCGCTCAGGAGGATCTGTGGAGGGAAAGAAATTGGGGCAATAGATGTCTGTAAGAAAAAAAGAAGGGGTGGGAAACTTTTCATCTGTGAATTTTAGTTGATTTCTCTTAATCTTAAGATAGCCAGAGTCATCCTTTCCCGTGTGAGATAAAAAAGTGTTAGTATGTTTTTTGCTATTTGCATTTTTATTAGTGTGCAACTCAATGATAATACTTATTAAGGGCTGCCTGGTCAGCTGGGGCCATGTGAGCAAATAAAAAGTTGTTCAGCAGAAAAATTGGCTGGCAGAATGGGAGAGTCCTTGGCCCTTTCTATGTTTGGCCTCTACCAGCCAGGCCAGAAAGGTGTGGTTTTTCTCGCTTCCCACTTATCTTTGTTCACCCATTTTTTCCCTCCTATTGATTTCAGTATTCCAGCATCTTTGCCAGGGGAGGTGATGGCAGAACTTTGGATCCTGAGGAGATGCTGCTGACAGACAGAGACAGAGAGAGAGAGAGAGAGAGAGAGAGAAATCCACAAACCACCTGTCTTCTCCAGGAGTTTAAGATTGCTCCCTTAAGTGATTAAACTTTGACGTCTATTAGCCATGTAACACTATTCAAGAATGGTGTGATTTCCAGTATTTTCAGAGCTACATTGCTTGTAGTTCATGACAAGCAGAAATGGAAGTGTACAAACATATGCCAAATATTGATTTGATTTATTTTACATTGAATTCTTGCTATCCTGATCACCATATTTTATTTATTCTGGATCACTCACTCCTGTTGATAAGACAGGTTGCTTCCTATATTGGCAGCTGTTTGGTCATTTCCTACACAATCTGTTGGGTTTTTAATCATTTTTGTGGAAAGCAAAAAGGAACAATAGCTCAGTGAGACAGAACACCTGCTTGGCATGTACAAGATCCCAGGTTTGAGCACTAGAATCACCAGGCAGGGTTGCTGCCAGTCTGTGCTGGCAATACCAGGCTAGATGGGCCAATGGTCTGACTCAATATAAGGCAGCTTCCTATCTTCCTAAAAGGTGGAAGAAGCTGTGGATTATGCAGGGGTCAGAATGGAAAGTAGGTGTTATTCTGTACCTTTGTTACTAATCTACTATTGGCTTGATTATATTGTTAATTATATTTATATCCTGCCTTTTTTCTCTTTTGAGGAACCCAAGGGGCGTTACACAGTTCTCCCTTTTACCCTGAAAGCTAGTGACTGGCAAGCCACCTAGTCCATTCATTGCCCAACTTCATTGCCAAGTAGGGACTAGAACACAAATCTCCCGAGCCCCAATCCAGCACTCTAACCACATCACCACACTGGTTCAAACCACTACACCACATTGACTACTGTAATTGCTGTAATTACTGACTACTCTAATTTGTTCAATGTGCAGCTACCATTGTATACACCTATCTTGCAAAAATTAGGACAATGCATTCAAATTATTTTTAGAAAGACAAAGAAAACATAAACTTATAAAATACAAAATGAGGAAGTGTCCTTGTTAAGATAATAGTTCTTGGCATTTGTTTGAATTTACACCACTCAGGCTTGGAATCTGGCCCCTTTTGTAGCTTTTATAGTTTTATTGCTATTATTTATTACTGGTGGTTGCTGCTGAAATACAAGCTCCTGGTTTGTCTGGAAGAGGTCTGTAATGTAAAATATCATATAACAACAGTCCTTATGGGCTACAATTCATTGCCTGTAGTTAGCAGGACCAATTCATGAACTCTTTGTTACAGAATAGTGTGAGTCAAACTCCTTCCTGTTCAAATGGCTAAACTTGGTAACCCACACAGTAGATGAAAACCAGGTAAGTCTGACCAAAACAAAAGCACTAGTCTCAGTTCAATAAGCACTCCCATTGCAAGCCATTAGCATTAACTTTTTAAATAGATAGATAGATAGGTAGGTGTGTGTGTGTGTGTGTGTGTGTGTGTGTGTGTGTGTGTGTGTGTGTGTTTTACTTCAAAGAATATTATAAACACTATGGTTCAATATTATTAATGCCATATATAGGATTCTGAGAAACTCTTTAATTTCACAGAACCTTTTAAGCAATTTTGCCTGATGTTCTCAGTTCCATATATATATAAAGCAACAAGGCGTGGTTCCTATGATTGTGCTCCACATACAGTGTTTTACGGAGGAACGGGGATAATAATATATGCAGGTGCAATTCTCATTTGACACATCACTCATGTAATTTACTTCAGTATTCACACCCAAAACAAAAAGTCTCATAGGAAAACGCCTAAAACATGCTGTTAGATGCATCATAGCCCTATGCAGATTTCCTATACATACAGAGATGCACGTGTGCAGAGGGAACCCAGGACCACATCTCACATCAACATTGAGCTGACCTGCACACATTCAGGGTGATAGACAGATCTAAACATGTGTATCTTTGAAGTTTACATGTGCTTGGGAAGGTCCCAATGCAAAATTCAGTTCAGTTAAATGGGAGCAGTCTGTGTTAAAGGGCTGAGATTGCAGGGGTAATCCTAACCCTCCACCCCCACCCCAATCTCTGTACACAGCCAACTCGCACAGGCTGAAGATTCACTTAAAACAAAAACTGTAAATACTGTAATGATTTGTAAATCTTTTCATTTCTAATCCTTATGTGAAGATGTATTAGAATATGTTTCAAGACCTTTCTTCAGTTATCTTTATTAGTCAAATAAAAGTTGCATTGATACCAATAGCAGCATGAGTCTCCTTTGTAATTCTGAGGGAATTACTATTTCTTTAAGAAATAGACCCAGTTAAATAAAATCAATCCTATTGATCTATATCAGTGTTGAACTTTAATACAAATTCAATTCTAGAAAGTTCTCTGAGGCTGCATGCAAGTAGTGGGTAAAGACATAAGAGAGCATGCCAAAGCCAACATTGGTTCTAATAGTACAAACACAGATTAAAAAACACAATCCCCATAATTATGTGGCACATAATTTACCTTGATTAGTAATCTGTAACATTTCCATTGAAAAGCAAAAAAAAAAAAAAAACTTTTGAAATTCTGGTAGTATTTCTAGGCAACTGGGACAAACCAGGCTGATTATTCAGAACTAGATCCATTGTGAGATTGGATGTGCACACTGAATGGACAAAGGCTTGTGCAGAACTCTGTTACTATTGAAGTTTAGCTTACCACTGTGAATACTGAGAGAGCTGGGCTAGAAGTCTATGCTGCACCCACTGTGCCACAATGGTTCTCAGTATTACTTTGAGCCTGCTGCATGCAGCAATGACAACACAGGAGATGTCCATCTGTGTAACATCTGTAACAATGGGTGGGTTTTCAAACATGACAGCTTTTTAACATGACAGGATTTCTTTAAATGAAATGTGCAAGGCCATGGTTCTCCCTCTGTTTAGATTGATGTAAATCTTGTTTAGCCTAGTTAAATTATGAAATTATAATAAAATGTGTGAAATAGTAATCGGCCCTTGAAACAAGAAACTCCCATTACTTTCAGGAGGAGTATTTGACACATTTCTTGTTAATTTTTCATGAATAATCTTGTCCTCAGTTTCACTGGTTTAATTATCAGTGCAACCAATGGGAGGTTACATTTATTTATTTATTTATTTATTTAAACATTTTTATGCCTCCCCCATCGCAACAAAGCCTCGGGGCGGCTCACAACAGAAACAAAATACATAAATACATAAATAATAACAATATAACAATAAAAAAAATATTTAAAAACCCCCGGTGCATCTCGGCTAAAAAATTAAAATCCTATAAATACAAATAATTTAACAATTAAAATAAGTTTTAAATAAATGTCTTAGCCTGGCACTGAAAAACAAATGACGGCACCAGGCGGACCTCTCTGGGGAGCGCATTCCATAGATGGGGCACCACCGCAGAGAAAGCCCTCCTCTGGGTACTCATCCTCCTAATATCATTCACAGAGGGTTCCCGGAGAAGGGCATCTATTGCTGATCTCAAGGGGCAGGAGGGCATATATGGACGCAAGTGTTCCTTTAGATATCCAGGTTTCAAGCCATTTAGGGCTTTATAGGTTATAACCAACACCTTGAATTGGGCCCGGACTTCAATCGGGAGCCACTGGAGCTGACAGAGAACTGGGGTTATATGAGAACAACGCCCAGTCCCCATCAACAACCTGGCAGCTCTATTCTGCACCAACTGAAGTATCCGGACCATCTTCAAGGGTAGCTCCATGTAGAGCGCGTTACAGAAATCTAATTACAAAAGTCACCAACGCGTGTGACTCTGTCACCAGGCAGTCATTCTCCAAGAAGGGACGCAGCTGATGTATCAGCTGAAGATGAAGGAAGGCGCTCCTCGCCACCGCTGTCACCTGAGCTTCTAGAGACAGCTCAGGGTCAAGGAGTACTCCTAAGCTGCAAACCCTGTCCCTCAAAGGGAGTGCAACCCCATTAGGACGAGGCCCAAGTCCCCCATCCCGAGGCCCGAGCCACCCACCAACAGGACCTCCGTCTTGTCTGGATTGAGCTTCAGTTTATTGGCCCTCATCCAGCCCATTACCTCGGCCAGGCACCGGTTCAGCACGGCCACTGCCTCACCTGGATTGGTGGAAAACGAGAGGTAGAGCTGGGTATCATCAGCGTACTAATGATTCCGCAGCCCACACCTCCTGATGACCTCTCCCAGCGGTTTCATGTAGATTTAAATAGCAAAGGGAACAAAATGGACCCCTGCAGAACTCCATGGCATAACTGTCAAAGTTATGGATACATAACTATACATGTTATATACGTGTGTGTGTGTACACACACATACACACGTGTCAAAGGAAGACAGAACCAGAGCTATAATTACTGGTATTATATTTGTTGCATTTTATATCTGAGTGCATATATATTGTCAATCATAATATTGATAACAATTTGATTTCTATCAAATGCAAAGGTTACTTCATTTTTATATTTTGAAATGTATTAATAGTATTGTAATGTAAAATACTGCTTTGATAAGAGTTGCATGATCCTATTTTAATAATGCCTCTTAATGGGTTCCATGTATGAACACTGGTTCATTCAACATGGTGCCCATGAGTGCCCTTAAGACTACAGACCTCTCTCTTGATGCTCATCTGGCTTCCCAATTTTTAAACACACACACAATTTTGAAAAAATAATTGGGAAGCAGGCATGTTGCAATGAAAAGTGCAAAGCTCCATCTTTATTTCCAAGAATGCTGGGCCCTATGTGAACCTCAGAAGCAGACTTAGAAAATAAAAATGGCGGTTGGCTATATTGTAATGATTCATTTTGAAATCCAAAGCTACTGCAGAGAAAATAAAAACATTGGTGGATCATAGGAAATGTCCCGTGGCAGTGTATGCGCATGCGTGTGTGTTAGCTGGTTTGTATGTTTATTTTGGCATTGTGCGTGTGTTACAAGTGGGTGTGTTTTGTCAGGGATTTGTGTGGGTGTGGTGTGTGTGTGTCTCTTCTCTTCACAGTTTGCTTTCTGTGAAATGGGCATTCTGTTGTGCTCTGTAGGGAAAAATATGTGGTATGTCATTAGGTGCTTCTCTCTGCAGTTTGCTTTCTATGCAATGGCTGCTAGAGCAGAAAGCTACTCAAAGGTGTTTTTTGTTTTGTTTCATTTTGTTTTCTGGAGCTCATCCCCCATATCTGCTTTGTATTTGGTGTTTTTTTTTTTTTTTTTGTTTTTTTTTTGGCAAGTTATATTTCTTTTGATCTCAATAGTTTGCCTTTTGTTGAGTTTGCCTTCAGAAATGTTTTGTGACCACTATGTCACGGCAGCCATTTTGTGAGTTATTCACACACTCAACATTCCAAATGTACCTACTGACCTAAAACTGTTGAGATCTGTGGATCAGCATCTTGTATTACAATTGTTTTTTACAAATTCCAGCATGTTTGAGCAATATTGTTCAAGGCTGTGGGTCAGACATCTGCAAGACTAGCTTGAAATAAACCAAAATAATGGATGCATTAAAATGAATGAGGCAGAATACATTCAAACTGATTGACAATAAAATGAATGAGCTCTTACACCATTGTGTGAGGTTCCCCCCTTCCTTTCATAATACTAGATCCAAGGCTCATCCAATGAAATTAGTAGGCAGTAGACAGAACAAGTACTGTTTCACAAAACCACTAGTTAATATAGGAATTCAGAGCTACAGACTCACTCAGATGATTTTCAAGGGTGAGGGAAAAGTTAAAGTTCATGGCATGGTCTGTCAGTGGCCATGGTCATCTGTCTCATGAGGTTGGGTGAATCTCCTACCTCAAGCAATGGAATAGAAAGAGTACTAAATTATGCACTCCTTCACCACAAGGGAGTCTACTATTGCTGCTACCACTACATATCACCCCCCATCCACCCTTCCTTTGCCACCAGGTCTCCTATCTCCTTCCTTGCTGCTCCACTGCTGCTACCAACCACTCTCTGGATCCTCTCAGAGTGAGAAATGGATGGACAAAATCTCTGAAGAGTTGCATTACCTAGAAAAGCAGCTGCCATAGCTCTTCATAGAGCTGGCCAGCCCCAACTATCTGATGCTAAGGGATTCTCTCATAAGACCATGTGGCCATGATAGCTAAATTGAATGTCCATTATATCTATGAACACCAGATACTGGAGACCAGTGATGAGGTATCTGGTATTCATGCCTTATTTATAGACGTCCTACTGGAATAGGAACCTAAATGTGGTCTATTCTGGAGCTCTTCTTATGGTTCAAAACTTGCAGTAGCAGGAACCCACTGATTTCAGGTTTCCATGGATAAGGCATTTGGTGGGGAAATAGTTTCTTCTGATAGCATCTTCTCAGGAAGGATAGTAATTGGCCCAAGAATTCCTGGACTTGTGTACAGCTAAGAAGCTAGTAAAGACTTAAAGAGGCTGGAGTAGAAAAGAGGCAAAAAACAAAACTTCAACATGATATTTTGCTGGCATTCCCATTAGGCAAAGATCCACACAATCCTCCACAAGGGAGACATGCTGTTCACACAGGGGGAACTTCCATACTGTGATCTGCAGGTAGAGACATTGCCCCATTTGTTTATTTAACTCATGTATACACCACCCAGCATTCTATCAGAATTTCAGTGTTTGTAAGTAATTATATCACAAAGCATTAAAACAGCAAGTAAAACCCTTAATCATTAAAATGTTTACAAGCCATTAAAATGCTTGGAGGAATAAAATGACAGGTGCCAAATGGACTGCAATGTGGGTGCTTAGATGAGCCTCTTTAGGGAGGACATTCCACAGCCAAGCCACCATTGCCCAGGCAGCCCTTTGCTGCTCCCATACTTTCATTTTGCGTCACTCTTTGCTGTCCTTATTGCATTCATCTTCTTTACAGCTTTGTGAGAGGCATTAGTATTGTTTGGATATGAGGGATGATGCATGGTTGAAAGCAGCAAGTGGCCCATGTCTCTGCTTTGAGTCTGCAGTCCTGAGTCTACATCCTACTGAGTGAAATTAGGAGGTGTTGCTGCGTCCCCATGATGTATGCACACATTAAAATACAGAACAACTGGGGTGTGAAACGTATGCTTTTCGGTATAAGCTTGCGAGGATTTAGGAACAAGGTATTTATTTATTTATTTTATTTTTAGATCGCCCAATAGCTGAGGCTTTCTGGGCGGTTAACAATTAAACAAAAATTAGTTAAAATTAAACAAAAATTTTAACAGTTAATTTCTCCCTCATAATATGCCACACACCAGTTATTGCAGGAAAAACATTAGTAAAGTAATAGCAGTTTTGGCTGAAGATGATCTGCCCATATGGTTACCATGTTCACATCAAAAAGAAATATAGATGAGATCTAGTTATCCAGGAACTGACCAAACTGAGAAGCTCATCTGATGTGTGTTGTGATTTCTGTGTCACGTGCAGTGAAACCAGATTATTAGATGACTTACCACACCTCCTATACTGTGTAACAGCAATCATTGCATGAATCAAACCACTGCAACAGTGGCTTGACTGATACACCAAAATATGTTGTAGATTCCAACAGCCTTGCTCTTCTTGGAATGTCCCTCATGCACAAATTATCCAAAGTAAGGAATAACCTGCAATATTATATGGTGTCATTAACCCTGGTTCCTGTCTGAGGACAGTTCTCAGCTCTAGGCAAGGCAGAGCCAACCTGCACCACTGGGGTCCCAGCCAAGCCCTCCAGGATTTCCTAGATGGCCACACCCCAGTATGTTCATAGTTTGGCCCTACCCCTTTTGCTTATGACCATCAGTGAAATGAACCCTCTAAGAGTTTCTCCAAAATTGATTTCAAACCTTGGGGCTGACATAGATTCATCACCCCAGGTCTAGACCTTAAGAATCATCTTCAATCAGAAAACATAGGATTATATGTTTGACTTTATACCATTTCCTTTGGGCTTTAGAAAACAGTGTAAAATGTAGACTCACTACTAAAACAGGCTGCACTTCTACGTATGTTCAGACAGAAAAAAGCTCTGCAACTTGTAGCATTTTCAAGCCAGCTATGTTTTTTCCTGCCTGAACATGCCTAGAATTGCACCCTAAACCCAGTGCAGGTTAGAGGCTCTGGTATTGGTGGGGCTGTGTAACTACACCAGATATTACTCGGAAGTTTAAAGGAGCTGACCATGGTCCTGAACCCTATCTCCAAAATATTTGCAATAGATTCATATCCTCCATTACCTAAATCACTCCAGTTATTTATTTTAGCTTCTTTGCTCCAGGGACTCTAGGAATAGTCAGCCCCTATTTACAAATCAAGCAAATTCATCTTTTCTTCATTGGATAACTTTTTGGTCTACAAAATTCACAATATTACTATTTATGCTTTATTACATTTATGTCCTACCTTTACTCCAAGAGGTATATATAGTGTCTCCAACTTTTCATTCTCACAACAACTCTGTTAGGTAGATCAGGCTAAGAATATGTCTGCCTCAAGGATGCCCAGCTGAACGGGTAAAAGTAAAAAGTGGCCCAGGGTAGGAGCTGGCTACATGGGTCAGGATAATGGTGAATGCTTCTTTACATCAACATGTGATTCCATTGTGTCTGAAGTGCTGGTGGTAATAACTTTTTGTAACTCTTCCTTAAATTAACCATGACACTGATGAATTTCTGGCAAATTTTCAATATTTTGGAGCAGGTACTAGAGAGATGACATCTCAGCTTCAGGTATTTTATGGATAGATTATCTCAGTCCATTTCAGTCTAGCTTTATGCCTTATTACATATCAGAGACTACTTTGGTTGACAGGGCGGATAATCTAATTGTGACAGACTAGTTCTAGGAAATGTGTTTCTCTTGATTCTGTGGGACCTCTCACCAGCTTTTCACTGAGCATGGTATCTTGCTGGACAGAATGGGAAGGGACGGGACTTGGAGGCACCATTTTATGACACTCATCCTTCCTAGAGGAATGATTTCAGAACGTGCTGTTTAAGGAGTCCTATTTGATATCATGGTCATTGGCTTATGGTCTTTCTCCAACTTGAGAGTTCCATCTTGTCCCCCACTGTATAAAAAGTATTAGACTGCAACTTGGGAGATAGAAAGTTGCCATTCCTACTCTGCTGTGAAGCACACCAAGTTACTTTGGGCCAGCCCATGACTTTCAGGCTAACGTACTTCACAGTGCTGTTGTGCGTATAAAATGAAGAGGAAGATCATGTAAACCACTCTGGATTTCTTGGGGCGGGGGAAAGGGCAGTCTATAAATATATAAATGGCTTGCACTCCTCCAAGTTTCATCCGAGCCTGACAAATAGGAATAACAAGATAATGTTGTGTATTTGCTTTTATTTTCCAGTGATGACAGTCGATGGCTGTCATGAAGATTTAGATTTCCTGGCCCTCTTCAAAAAAACAAAAAACAAAAAACAAAAACCCTGAGATGACTAGGATTGTTTTCCAAATAATCAAATTGTCATTTGAACCAAATCTTGTGTTCAGTGCAGAACATAAGAACCAAAGAAATGTCATGCTGGATCACACCAAGGGACCATCTAGTCTAGCATTCTGTTCACAAAACTGGCAAACCAGCTGCCCACAGACAGTATATGTATGAATGCAAACAGCATTCTTCTGTCCAAGTTCCCCAGCACAAGCTTTTGCTCGTTTTCCTCATTTGGGCAAGATTTCCATTTTCTTGGGGAAGACTTCTTTTTTCTCTAATAGTTTCATTGGCATGGCTTATTAAACATGCTGGAGACTTAACTCTTGAACTTTGTGCTACCTTTTCTAATTTGTAGAATACATACTACCTGAGCTTCTGTTACTGTGCTTTGGAATAATTTCCAAGCATTTTGAAGCAATCTAACCCTCTTTACTCCCCTTTTCACCAGTTCCCTTATTTTAGGGGCAACATATTAGTTTTAGGTCAATTGTAACTTGTTGGATCTCTCTGGCAATCTGTCATGTAAATATATATTACATTGGATAACTCTGTGGTCAGTTTTTGAATGATTCAGCATTTACATCTCATACTAGGTCCTCTGCAATCTCATCTCTGGTCAGTTTCATGACCACAAAGTTGACACTGATGCTGGCCAGCTCCTGGAGTGGGAGAGATGCTGAAGAAAGTCATGTGGTATTGTCAGCAGACCAGACCTTCAAAACTCTTATAGCTCTAAGCAACTCCTTGTTATGAATATTCATCTGTTGTATAACTATCTGTCATGGAGTTTAAAAGGTAGAAGACCACCTGGAACAAGTAGGTGGAAAACCTCTAGAGGAAAGTCTGCTAGAATGATTTCAGTACACATTCTTTGCCTGAGGAATGTTTTGGAGTGTTTTAGGGTCATTTCTGCCACACTTTGTGTCTTTACCCTGCATGAGACTCCTCATAAATCATGACCTTGAGACTGCCATTTACCATGTGGAGTAGAAAGCCCTGGTTCAATTGCTTGTGTGATTAGAAGGATCAGGCTGTTCTGCAGCTTTTAAAAGCTGCTTCATAGAGCCAGTTGAATGGACTGAGGTCTAGCCCTAGTGAGACAGTTGGGAGCATGATGATGTCCCCACTTCTGGGGTTATGTTATGTAGACTTTCCAAGCAGCTGTATATCCAAAATGAAGAACCTGTGACGAGGGTGGGTCCACTATGGGTGCCAGTGCTGATTTTCAGCTGCCGTTCACTTCTTGTATATTAAATTAGGGAAGGTGCCTCATGGATTTTCCATCTCAGGTCCCAAAACCTCCAGCTGAGCCTGTCTTGGTCCTACCTCTTACAGATCTATAGGAGTGAAGGGTGACTGAGGGGGTTCCAGTAGATGTCACTTAAGATGTTGCATTATGTTCTAAACTTCTGAAACAACCTTTCAGCTGCTCGGAGGTGTCTTTTCACAGCAACATCGCTCTGAAGGAAGCCACGGCTGGTACATCCCCCGATGCAAGAACTACCTAGGATGCGATGCGCGAGGCTATGGGCGACGCGTCGCCTTTTTGTGCCTTGGCGGTGACCCAGCTAATTGAGCGGCGGCGGCAGGAGCCTCCTCCCGCCTCTGTCAGCGAGCACCTCCCTTCCTTCCCTTTGGGCTTTTTGGGGGGGTGGGGGTGTTGTTGTTTTTCGCCGCTGCAGCTTTGCTTGCAGGGAGGGCGTGTGCCATTCCGAGCCGGCTGCCAGGTGCACACGCCTCTCTGCCTGACGAGCGAAGAGAAGGGAGGCTGAAGCGCGCCGCAGCTGGAAGGGCAAGTTTGTCAGCGCGGCGGCTCCACCCAGCTTCTCGGCTGCTGCTGGCGGGAGGGGAGGCGTAATTAGTAGCTAACTTGCACGAGGAGGAGCCGTCGTCTGTCTGCCTCCCGGGGGAAGGGAAGGGAAGGGAAGGGAAGGGAAGAGTCAGTGCGTGCCCGACTTGTTTGTGTGCGAGTGCGAAAGGGAGGGAGCCAAAGAGTGCCTCGCCTCGCCCCGACCCCTGGCTTGGATTGTGGTGTGCGGAGGCCTCCGCCCAAGCGAGGCTGCGAGGAGCCGCCCTGCCTCCCCGCCCGCCCGACTGGCTGAGTGATTCGAGCGCCCCTCCCTGACCCGACCCTTCCTCCCTCCCTTCTTCCTTCCCGCCCTCTTAGTTACCCCGCCGGCCAAGGGAGCCTGGCAGAGCGAGCGGCGCCGGCGTCATGTGACAGCGCTGCCTAGTGCCAGGAGCCTGCCCGAGTGGGGGAAGAGAAGCAAGCAAGGAAGACGAGGCGCTCGGGCGGACGCGCGGCTGCTGCTGGGGAAGAGGCAAAGGATACACAGGCTCCGGCGGAGGCGCCCCGCGAAGACCTCCTCCCGCCCCTTCCTGCCTTCGCAAGGACCTAAGCGGCGAAGAGAGCCGCTCTTTGGTCTCCTCGAGAGAAAAGCAGCACCGTGTCCCCCGCCCCCCGCTCCTCAGTAACTTAAGCAGCAACTTCTGTGCCCCGGTGCGGCGAGCTGGGGCAGTCGCGTTGATCGCCTCGCTTGGCTTGGCAAGTAAAAAGTAAGCGGCGCGGAGAGAGGGGAGGAGGACAAGGTGGCGGTGGCGATTCCAGGGAAAGCGACGTGTCTAGCGCGGGGAGGAGTGGGGGGAGGGACAGACACGCGGGGGGCGCACCGTGGGAGGCACAGCACGGGGGGAGACCGCGCACCCGCGAGCACACGCCGCGCACGGACATTCAGAATCGTGGGAAGGGAGCGCTGCTCGGAAGACGTGCGACGCTCGCGCCATCCGCTTCTGGGCAAAGTGGCGTTTGCCACTTCGGCGTGAACGGCGTTGCAGCTGCAAAAGTTGCGGGTGGGCGGTGCAATCTCTCTCCAGCACCCCGACGTGCATTGGGCAGGGGGTTCGAGACCTGCCTCTTGGATTACCAGGTGCTGTTTTCACGACTCTGCACTTTCGCGTTCGCGCGTATCCATTGGTCTGCAGTTGACTTGAGGGTCTCTCGGTTGCGAGTGGGCATCCTTTGTGTTCATATTCCTGTTCTTCTGAAATATGATCCATTCATCCTGCCATTTGGACCGGTGGTGATATGGAATGAGAGGCATCTAACAAAAGCCTGCGGTGCCATCTCTTTCTTGAAGGGCTTCTTTTTTATTTCTTTTTAAAGGAACACCTGAAGATACTGGAATAGAGACTTTTGACAGATTTTGCAGCCACTTTCTTGGGATACTTCAAGTGGGGGGAAAAAGCTGTATGCGCGTTTGGGTTCCCTGTGCTCATCACAATGTTCCCTGCTAGATTTTTTTTTTTTTTCCCAACAGTGACCCTCGAACTGCCTACATCATTACCTCCTTGGAGAAGCCCCATTTAAATCATTCAGTGTCAGTAGAACTGCTGTGTAGTGTATTGCAGGGGAATCCAGGGCTTCTCAGCAAGGGTTAGGGAAAACAGAGTTTCTGTGATGAGAAAGATGATTTGTGTAGCCTTAGGGTTTTGTTCCTAAAGTAAATTAATATCTCTGTACATAATGATAGACATTCTTCTCTTTGAAGTGGTTTTTTTAAAAAGGTACATCTATTACTATTTAACCAGTTGAGCTGTTGTTTGAGGAAACCCTAACCCTTAAAGAACAAAACTAATTTGAACATGAAGCTGGTTGCTTTGTCCCTGTTGAAGTACACATTTGTCTTGAGTGGAGAAGTTATGTATGATGATTTCAGTAGAAATTAGGATAAGAATGAAAGCACTGCAGAAGAGTTGTTTGCCTATGTTTTATCCTCATTAGCCAAATAGACTCTTCAACAGAAATTAGTGTGTTTCCATATTTTAAGTGTACACACACCTGGAATAAATATGCACCAAAACCATTTGCATTAAATTATGTTAGGGCAAATGGTAGACTCTCTCTTCCCCATGTCTATAAAAATGCATAATTGGAAAGTATCAATACTTGGCTTCCTTCCTTTCTGAAAGTTGTTTTCCTTGTGGTTAAAGACAGTTCAATGCTACATGAATGTTTGTCAGATCCAGCTTCCATATTTAAATGTCTTCAGTGATAAATATATAGTAAGAATGCTAGGTCTACCTAGGGAAATTAAGCTAGGGTCCTCAAACATGCATTTAGATGAATGTTTCATTTTCTACTCAATACAGAAATTGGTAGATGAAATTGTTCACCTTCACACCTTTCATTCTTCTGCTGAGTGATCTGTACACACACTGCAAGTGCAACAGTACTTCTTACACCATGTGTATGGCCTTTTGCAAAAGCAGGAAGTGCCACAGTTCACAAAACTCACTTTTTTTCCAGTTTCTGGGAATCTAAACCTTTCATTGATGTTGGGGCCTTTAGTGGTCTAAATGACAGTTTTAAATCTGTTAACTTTTACTGAAAGCCAAAAAGTGCACTGTAACTATTTCCTTCCATAGAATAGTGTTACAAACTTTCTTTATAGTTTTCCTTATTAGTTGCTATATGATAGGGCTCAAATCTAGAATAGATCAACATTTTGACTTAAGAGTAGTGTTTATCAAATTAACGTCCCATTAAAACTTATTTTTCCTACAGCACAAATGCATTCAGATTGTCTTTTTTCCTTCTGTATTTGCCTTCCCATCTCCTGAAAGCAAAATATAGATTTTTAAAAAATCTGAATAGACTTTTAGGTTTTACTTTGACTGAATTTTATACTGGCAAATATAGATATGAAATATCAAACAACATTGAGAATAACAGTGTCTAATAACAATGAAACCTGATTGTTAGAGCAATCTCCAGATTTAGTGTTCTGCCTTGATTTTTATGGTTATCAAAGTAATATACCAGAAGTAAAGTTACAATCTAGTGACAAAGAAGATACATTAGCCATACTCAATTGGATATCCAAGATGTGTTGAGTTACAGTTTCCATCATCCGTTGACCTTGCTGGCAGGGTGTTATGAGGATTGTAGTAAAATACATCTAGAGGGTACTGGATTAGGGAAAAGTTAGATTGAACATCCACAGATACTTTGCATTAATCTCCATTGGAAAATAATACTGAATAAATATATATAGTTGCATGCTAAATAGATTTAGTTGCTATGTTTCTGAATGCTGAAAACAAAGAAAATAAGAGAACTCTAGTCAACAATGCATATCAGTTAATGGAGTGGATACAGCTTAGCTTAAATAGTTTAAGCCTAACTGGTTTAGTTGAGAAAGAGTTAAATTGCTAAGACTAGATTAATACAAGTAGGAAACTACAGTAGCCTGTTGAAGATTACTGATTGAAAACCATATCCAAGTGCCTGTAATAAAATTTACAATGGTTGCTATGCAATATAGCACATCTCTATACTCCTCTCATTAGTTACAGGAGAACAGCTGTTACAGTGGGCCTATGTTACTGTTCTATCTTATGTTTTAGTTAAAAATTAATACCATAAAGTGCAGAAGACAGAAATAAACCTGGTCTTCTTTGTAGACAATATTGTGGTCTATTTGTGGAGCAGTTCAGATATCCCAATAAGCAGCAGTTTATCTGGAATGTGAATGAATATCAGTGAGCCTAAGGCTCACTTGCAGGTGCAAGTGTTTTGGTGCAGGCACGAGAAACTTTTGCTTCCATTTTCAATTAATCACAGTTTAGCATGACATCCAAACCATAAACTATGGTTAATCTTAACTATGGTTGCTTGCAGCATACTAGATTTATGGCCCATGATTCAAACGTGACCTGTTGCAAACAAACACAGTTAATATTAACTACTGCTTGTTGGGTTTAGAGAAACAGAGAAGCTGTGATGAAGGCATATGGAAGCCAATGTTCCATTTGTGGCCAATGTAGAGGAGAAAAAGGGAGGTAATATGTGGGCCTGAGATTCATTGTTGCTTGTTTACATTGCAATAAATCTTGCTTATTTATGACATCTGAACTCTTTCAGTGTCTGTCTTGATACTTTCATATTAAAATGTGTCTTAGTATTATATTAACTTTTGTTTTCAATGATATATTTCTGCATGCAATGTCCGATATTCCAGTACTATCATTAGATACTAAGTTGTTGAAAGATTTGTTATAAAGAGAGCAGGCAGACTAGAAAGTGCCATAAATCAAGGCTCTGATAATTGGCTGTTCATTTTTTTCCTTTTGAAAGAATGTATTTATTGGGACCCATGAGTCTGCTTTGTGTCTTGATAACAAAAGTTTGTTCATCTTCTTCATAATTTCAGAATGTTTTTTTAAAAGATAAATCTACAGGGAGTCTAGGGTTAACTAATTTAAGCTGTTTGGTACGGGAAAAATCACATGTTATGATTATGTTGTCCAGCATAGATATTAGCAGTGTTTGTTAAAGGCAGATCTCTTATATAGACACAGCAATTTTTATGTACACCCACTGACCAAACACTCCCACTTTGTTTGTTTGTTTGTTTGTTTGTTCTTTTTAAAAAGTCCAGCTATACATGAATATAGAGGTCAGGAAGGGCCACCTAAATGTTTCTCTTAGCTTTCTTTCCAGCCCAGCCAGCAGAGCAGTTTCCTGTTCTTTGTTTCAAGGCTGAGGTTTGCGTCATACATTCCAAGTAGCATATGTGTGCTCTTTCCTGTTTCAGGCTGTTTCTGGTAGATCAGTAGCCCAAACCCGGCCCCTTGTCACTGCCCTACAACTCCCAATCCCCACCCAGTGTATTATCATGTCTCTACACACTCATGATTGCCTAAGTTGCCTGTGTTATGTCACCGTATGTAGCCTGTGTTAACCTTTTAACTCACACACTCTGAGCTCTGGTTTGCTTTGGTAATTAAGGATTCTTATTAATATGATTTTTTAAAGGACAAGATAGAGGTTTGATTGCTCGTTTGAAAAAATAGCATTCAGGGGTATAAATCTGAAATAATTCAACTGAAGTACTTGCATCTACAAATAAAGAAAAAATAGACTATTCAGTAGTTTGTTAAACTATATTCAGTATTCAGTATTGGTTCTTAATGGTTTTACAAAAATCACTTCCTAATGTAGTTTTGTTTAGCTTTACCTGCCTGTGGTGGCAGCGGCGATGGTGATAATAATGCCAGTATGAAGCACATTTCACTTTATCAAAGCATGCCATGTACATTCTTCATTTTAATGACCACCCAAATGAGAAACCTTTGTACAAAATTGAAAATGAAGCATGTCGGAATTGGAAGATACTCTTCATTTCACTGAGATCACCAGATGCCTTAAGACAGTGATCTAGTTTACATGTAGCAACAATCCGTAGGTCAATGGGGAGCCCAAGAGAGCCACTGTGCTGCTGCACACGCACAACTTCCATGTTTAATCAGCCACCCATGATAGGCTCATTCATAGGTGGTTAGACTTTATGTGAGAACCTGTAGTGCTTGGTTGTTAGGGTTAACCTAACAAACCATAGTTACACATTGAGTTGTTTATTCCCTAGACAACCACCTGACAAGCTGGGTTCACATGTGATGCTCAGCAACCTACATCCCAGCCAATCATAGTTGTTAATTAAAAACAAAAAGAATGAGTGTACAAGAAGCAGTGCTCCTATTTGTGCATGACAACCCATGAGTTATTTATCCTATGAACTGTCATCTGCAAACCAGGTAGTAGAGTCATGTTCTTAAATAATTTCCATTCCCACACTTCTTTTAAATAAAATACCATCTCTGTGCACTCTGTGAAAGTGCTTACTAACCTTTGTTTGGGATAGAGAAATGCAAATTTTTCCATATGGTGTGAAACATTAAACATTACTTGTTGAAATAAAATAGTATATTGATTGAACTGGAAAGCAAGGACAGGTTTATGAGTAGGCAAGCAATGTTCAAGAGGAAGTTCAGAGAGAAAATTTGTAACATCTGCACTGTACTTTGCTTTATTAGTGATTGAGTTAAAGATGCATTTTGCAGTTACCAAGTATTCTTGTTGAAGATGGTGTGGCTATTTATGAGCAAATCTATTACAGACTTGAGGCAGGGTCCGCTAACATCACTTAAAAGAATACTATTGATTTAAGCATTTGACTTTAGATAGAATGCAGGACAAACACAAAATATATGAAAATAGGTAGACATCCTCTCATATGTTATGGTGAATTATTGTGAATGCTTCTAAAGTTTACATTTTTTTATCATCCCACACATACCACTCCAATAACTTCTGCCCAGATTTGTTAGATTAGCGATCATTTAAGGATTATTACAAAAAGTATCTTAAATGTACCTAACAATAACTTCCATATACCAAACTTTAACTACATTAATATATTTATTGTGTACCCCTCCATGCCAGACAAGGAGATTTGGGAAAAGAAACAGACTCCTGTATGATTAATGCTGCTGGACCAGAAGCTGCTGATCTAAATTGGATACACATCTGGATATAGATGCCATTTAACTGCATATCATTACATCCAGTTGGATGTTCATTTAGATGAGTGTCTCCATCTACAGTGTGGTGCAACTAATCATGTGAATTAACATATGATAAGAACTGGATTGGGGCATATAGGGCACAATCTAACCAAAGATTTATAAGTTGTATTGATTTCAACCAAGTGTTTAAAGCTTTCTCTCATTAAATTTAAGACTTAAAAGTGTTTAGCTTTTGGAGGTTTTTTATTATGTCTATTCTGCTTATGCTGCCTGTTTTCTTTTTTTCTTTCCTTAGAAAGACACTTCAAAAAATTGTAAAACAGAAGCTAATCTTTTAGGTAAGTTTTATTTGCAAACATATTCAATTCTCTTCTGAGGAAGTGTTAAACAGTTTTGATTCTCTAAATATTAAAGATTTGCTCAGTGTGCATAAACATGGACAAAATTGGACCTGAGCATGTAGCCTAAGGGTTGCTGAAACCTTTTCTTGCCTATGCATAGTATAGTAAACTACGATTAATGCGCTGTGCTAATATGGCTATTGGCAGAACTGCCTTATAAAAAATAACATCAGATTAGTGTTTTTAAACAACTTTGCTAGTGCCAGAAAGAGAACAAAGATGCTACGCAAGCTTTTTTAAGGACAGCATTCTTCCATGGAGGTGCCACCACTGAAAAGCCTAGATCTGATTTTTACTGTATCTTTGATGATGAAGCAGGCATCAAATGATCTCAGTGAATAGGCAGTGTCCTATGTAGAATTACTACATGTTAATTGAATTGTAAAGTCAAACTTTCATGTCAGCCCTACTAATTTCAGATTCATTTGTTCTGCACAGCCATATTCTTGGGTTTATAGTCGTATGCAAGAGGTGTATATCCCACTCTTTCCTTTTAAGAAAAGACTGCTTTGGTGCATCTTATAGCAGATCAGACCATCTAAGCCAGCACTGTACAATACTGATGAGCTTTCCCAGCCCAGCTAGTTAATGCTGGGAATTGAAGCTGCTGCTAAACTACATACAGCCATTCCTGTACAAAAAATATGTTCCCCATTTACTTCAGTGGCAGAGGCATTCCATTCCCACCCACCTGAAAGAGAGAGAGAGAATGTGAACATGCAGATACTCTTGTCACTCATTAACGTGAATGGAGGGAAATCCATGTATATAGAAGCTCCATGTATTCATCAAGCGATACATGTAGCTCTAAATAGGGATCATTGTCTACCATTGTAAGAAGTTTGAGCTCAAAGGTTTCCCACAGTTTCCTTCCTAGAGACATCTATAGGCATTCATTGTACTAACTATCCCACTGAGCAGCTGTCATTTCAATATGATATTCCTTCCTCCGTATTCAAGATTGAAATGTTGAAATGTAAATTCTCCGCATAGGCAGTACAAGTCAGGTGTTCATAATTAAAAAACATCATGTACTTTATTCTCCTAGGACTATACCAGTTCAGGAAGATGTGGATTTCACATCTAAAGGCAGCACCATACTGTTATTGTTTTAGCTTAAATAATATTTTAAGCTCTTAAATTTAATTCTTTCCTCAGCTTCACATAGTACCAAGCTTTTTTTACAGGGTATCTAATACCCATGCATTCCAAGAGAACAAATTATTTGAACTTACCCATAATGGGGTAACTGGTGTGTGTTGTCTGATACACACCAGCTCTGTACAGCTCAAAAGGCTTGACACAATGGGGAATGAGCAAATTGCTTTTCTGGAGGAAAAAAATATCCAATTTTTTAAGCCATTTTCCATTCCCATCCTCTAACTTCTATTCCATTGTTTGATTTGTCATATTGGTAACTACAGTAATCACAGTTAATTGAGATTTCTGTTTAACTGGGATTTGTATTTAACATTAAATCCTGATCTCAAATCCTGGTTAAATTACCTATAATAATAAAAGAGCATAGTACCAAGCTCATAAAATGTAGACATGCATACTAGGTGTAGGCACAGCAGGATTATTTGGTGTGTAAAATGCATTAATTGTAATTAATATTAAAGGTGTGGCATATTAGCTGCAGTCTCAAGGTGGTAACCCTTCTTAACCAGTTCATAGCTTTTTAATCAATACAGAATGCAAGGGAAGTAGTCCAAGGGACAGATCTGTACAGTTGTAACCTTCTGTGAAGCACTCATTCCCGCCTACCAGGAGAGGCAAGTTGACAGACTTCTCCCTTAGCAGCTTTAGGTGTATGCCATGGCAGGAGGCAAAGCCTAGGGGACCACTGGTCAATGGGGAAAAGGTGCTGTCCTTCTCTGCATGCCCATGTATGTATATGTGTATGTATTTATATCCAACCTTTTTTCCTTCCAGGGAACTCAAGGTAGCTTACATAATTCTCTTCCTCCTCTCAATCATAATCTTAACACTGTGAAGGAGGTTGGGCTGAGAGTCTGTGAATGACCCAAAGTTACCCAGGTAGCTCCATGGCTGAGTAAGGACTAGCACACAGATCTCCTGAGTTCCAGGCCTGCAATCTTAACCACTCTACCACACTGGCTGTTTTCATCTTGAAGCCTGAGTAACAATGCATGGTTGGTGTTCCAGGGTAACTGGAACTCTTGCAAGGAGCATGTATCTGCCCCATTGAGTTTACTCAAGTGGACTGTACATTGTTACATTCTTCAAAAGTGAACTCATTTTAAAAATACATTGAAGTCGCTATTTCCCTTCTGCTTGGAAAGGAAAAAGTTTCATACCATTCTGCATATTTCACTTGTTTTTAGAAGTCAGCCCTTTCTTTTTGCTCAAATTATCTGTGGAAGTAGAAGCTTGAGACAGGAAGCCAGATAAAATTCTGCTTTGATAGAGCACATTGTCTCATGAAGGTGGCTTGAGGCTCTCAGAAATATCTAAGAGAGATAAAGTTGGAGGGTAATAGGAGTTGCACACGACATTATGTGGCAGCAAAGACCTTTTGAAATCAAATATGCTACTGTATCTAGTATATATATGGGGGGAACACTTCACCCCACAATAATTATATGGTATGCATTTTATTCATAATATTGTTATCCCAGTTCAGGTTAAAAGTTGTTTTGCATTAAACAAACTAGGAGACTTGTTGAGTGTTCATCAGACATGTTGCATAGTAGAATCAGACCAAGGTTGAATAGTTATTCCAAGGTTCTCTGTCCAAATGCATAATACTAAAACTGTTTCCTGCTTTCCACTAGTTCTAACATTCCTTTAGGCCTGTAATTTCTAATTATTAGATTAATAAATTAAAGCTTTAGTTGTTTAATCAGTGAGAGCAAAATTTAATCAATGGGCCCAAGATTAATCATTTTTGGCCTTAATGAATGGTAGTTTTTCTTATTATTTTAGTTTGTTGTTTGCTTATTATCAGTTATCTTACACTTCCTTCAGTAACTTGCAGATGCACTGAAGTTTTTGTAATATGCAAATATGTTTAAATTTCTTCTGTCTAATGATTAAAATTATTTAAATACATCTATATCATCTACTTGCCTATCTATATCTTTGGATGATTGCAACATTACTTTTCTTAAAACCATACTTCAGAGGTTGTATTGTTTTTCTGTTCACTATCAGTAGTAAATCTTTTTTGCTTGTACTAGCTGGGCTTTGTAACTATCTGATGTCAAAGTAAAGTCTCATTTAGTAAAATGCTTATGGTGATAATTAGATCTTGATGAAGCCAGGGAAATCATAGATGTGGTGAAAACCTTTTTAAAATAGAGCAGTCAAATGTTCTTTTTGTGTTGGGCGTTCAGTGAATTTCTTCAGTATACGCTTTATAATAATTCTTATTCTTCAAGAGTCTTTATAATTTTAGCATTGCCACATTTAGGCTATAGCAACTCACAATCTGTGATCAGAATAAAATAGTTCACTGAAGGTACCTGAAAATAGATTTTGTCTCCTGGGGGTACACTGGCTCTTCTTCAGTGTTAGGGGAAGAGAGTGTGTGTGTGTGGAGGGGGGGGATCTTGCAGACATACTAGAAGTTCCAGATTTATGTCTGCAATTTCTCAACTGACTCCATGTAGGTAATGTTACTTAATTCATTGATACGATTTGCTTTATACCCCTGCCTGCCCATGAAAAGGCACTCAAGGCAGCTAATAATCTCAAGTTTTCTAGGACTAGATGGAATTCATTGGGATTTTCCCCATTGCTTGATCTCTTTGCTCATTGACCTGTGTGGCCAACTGTTGACACCCAATAGGATGACGGAGGGAACAGGCACTAGTTTTCAGCATAAGAGGAAATATGTAATTTTTTCTGAACATAAGAAATGTGAAACCATTTTTTTTAAATGCTGACTTAGCAAATAAGTCTCATTGAGTTCAATGGGATTCAGGTGCTTACTAAGTACTCTTACTTTTAGATCACTTTTTAAATCATTTTTCCTGTGCTGCTTCTGTCTCTTTTCAAGCTTTTTTTCATTTTTGAATGAATGAAACACCGTCTCTGAAGTCTCTATTTACTTAGATGCAATACACTTTCAACATAAATAAAAAACAATAATTTCAAAGAACATTCTGCTGAAATGTTGCATTCAGGTGAATTGATCCTTCTTTATCTATACAGGTATGACACATGTAGTGTGGATGGAACACAGTAGGATATAGCCATGCAAAGCACAGTGAGAAGTCAATTTCAGTTCCCTATTACATATAAGCTACATGTGACATTTCAGTGAATGGATCACACAAGAAAGCATTCATGCCCATGTATGTCTCTGTCAGAAATCCTGCAAAATAAATATGAGGACTGTCAAAATAAACCCTTTGAGAAGCAACTAGCGGTTTGACAGTGAGCTGTCCAAGGGTGGAAAAGTTCTAGGAAGCTAAGAAAAGATACTTCCCCCAACCCAATTCCCCCCCCCCCACAAAGGATCTTGCTGGAAAGGGGGTGATTTACCAGCAAAGGTCACTCTGCTGCTTGGATATCAGTGGAGTGGCTGGTGGTGGTGATGGATGGGCTATCTGAGCTAGGGTGAAAATGGGTCTTTAGTGCTCTTGCAGAGCAGCTTGCTAGCCACTTCTGGCAACCTACAATGGAGTCTGTCCTCCAAGTTCCAGAGATCTTTGCACAAGCAACCCAAAGAACAAGCCAGGGTTGTTGGGGTGACTTGTTGAACTTGCACAAGCTGTTCTGTGGGAACCAGGTTGCCATGACATGACAACCCACCATAGAATGCAGCCCAGGCAGACGGCCTCTCAGGGCAGGGAATTCCATATGTGGGGTGCCATTGTTCTGGAAAAAGTATTGCAACCAGCTGCTTCAGATGGCAGAGACATGCAAAAGTGGTCATCAGAAGATCTTACAAAGCATATAAGCGGGCATGGGAAGAAGCATAGCCTGGTTTGAAGCTACTCTCTGCTTTAAGAAATAGTCTTGATGAGGGAAAGTACAGGTAACATCAAGTTTCACTGGATCAAATTTCAGCACTTTAAATTTTCTATTGAAACCATAGGGATTTAAAGCACATGTTAAATCATGTTAAATAAGTAGGATCTCTATGCTGTAAGCCAGAATATGATCCAACAAAAGTGCTTACTTTGGCTGGGCTGTCTTTTGACTATTTCAGTAGAGAAAACTTTCATTTCATCAAGGGCAGAAAATGTATTTTCCCTTCTCCTGTCTCTCTCCCGCCCCTCTCTTTTCCATCAGGCTGTGGTTGCAAAAAAACCTTAGGACTTTGCTTGGACATTACCTTTGCACCTGTCCTTATTTGCATAAAAAAATCAATTGCTCCACTTACCTTGCCAAAGTATAGGGTGTGAACAAAATCTTAAAACTGTGTCCTGTTTGGACAAGTTGCATTGCCTTGGCAAAAATCCATAGGGTGGAGTGGCTGGGAGGAGGCAGGAGAAAAACTGTGTGACTTGTTAGCACACACAGAGAGTGGAATGTTTGCTTACTGGATCTTAGCTAATTATTTAGTCTCCTATTACATAGAACCAATGTTCTTTTATTTTTATAAAACATCATGATGCGGAACAGATATCTTACTTGTTTAAAAAACAAAACAAAAATCTATCATTTTAAACTGATGACCCAGATACTTGAAAGGGTATTTTTGGTTTGTTTTCCAAAATGAATGTTTAATTAAAAAAATAAAATGGTGGCCTGAATACAGAGTAGCAAATTTATTCACATATTGACAGTATCTGCTAGAGCTTCATTACTTGATCTGCAAAAAAGTTATTTTTAGTTGGGGTGGAGAGACCCCACTGGTTTACCTATCCCCAAAAGTATTTGCAGGAAAGACCCTCCCTTGTAAAATTATAGTTAATATTCTTACCATGTTCCAGTTTTACTTAGATCGCAATCTAGAAATGAGAAGATAAAGTTCTGCAACATTGCACATTCAAGGCTTCTTCATTCATCTCTGTCTTGCAGCTTCCTGGCTGAACAGCTGCTTCATTTGCTTTTTCAAATAAATGATTTTTCGTTCAAATAGCTTATTAGAAAGGAGATAAGATTTTGAACTTTAGACTGTGGTTCAGGTAAATACGATTTTGGAAAGGGGACCTTTACTTCTTATCTAGGACTTGAAAAGACTCTTTTGAGTGCTGGTGACTTGTTTGACTTCACCAAAGATTTATTTAAAAATATTTTACCATGTTAGCCATAATTATTTACCAGTGACGTCAGAGTTCTTATTATATGGTGCATGCAAGAATATCTGCTTAGGAGTACAACAACCTATCTTCCTGTGATAGGGATTTTGTTGTTTTTATTTTTAGGACATTATATTCCAACCAAAATACATTGCATGTAAGACTGTCTTTTCTTGCTAATAGTCACATAGAACAATGTATGTACTGGTGTTTCATGGGGATACTTTCACTACTATTTCCAGCGATACTTTTTCAAACTTTTTTTTTTTGGTGGAACAGGGTATCCATGGAACACCAGTTCAACCAATAGGTTTTGTCAAATAATGCTTGTACAGAGGTAAAATAGAGAATGATCTCAAGTTGCTTTGCTTTTGGAAGCTAACCCCAATTTGCTAAATTGCTAACATAGAAGTTTAAGTTAGAGTTCTATTCCTTGTATAACTCAGGTGGTTATACTTTCAAACACAAAACGGAAGTGCAAAAGTTCAAGCCTCTCTTAGGGGCTGAAAGTCTATTCGTTAAAGAATCTCTGTTACCAAGCCAAAATCTAAGCTACTGGCAGGCTCACCTTTTGAACATACTGGAGATTTGTAGAACACTATCACTATGTGTGAGCCACTAGGTATTATTTTTTTAGATATGCATTGAACAAGCACAATATTTTTCTTTAATATAGAAGGATGGCTTAGAGCAGGGGTCTCAAATTCGCGGCCCACGGGCCAATTGCCGGGACAGGCGGGGCATCGGGGAGGGGCCCTGCAGCCTTCAAAGTGCCGGCGGCGCCCAGGCCGGCCGCGGGATGAGCGGCCCACCACCACCGCGGTGGTGGAATACTTGATGCGGCCCAGCCTCACCCAGAGTCTACTTCCAGTGGCCCCCAGGTAAGCTGAGTTTGAGACCCCTGGCTTAGAGACATAGCACTTGTTTGCATGAAAAAGGTTGCAAGTTCAATTACTAGCATTTCTGGCTGAACTGTCCAGGGTAATGGGATTGCCAAATCTCTGCTTGAGACCCTGGTTAGCTCCTGCTAGTCATTGTGCCCAGTGCTAGACTAGGTGGATCATTAGCAGTCTGAATGTGTCACCAAACATTGAAGGATTGGCTCAACAAAGTGTGTGCCCATGGCAAAAGTAAATTGTGCATCAGAATGCTGCAAATAATTAGTATATGGAGTTGCATGTAATGATATCACTTTTTAGATTGTTCACAAGATGTTATGTGTCCCACAGCTGGAGCATTAAATATCTTGATCAAGCATGTGCTCATAAAATGTCTAATTTCACATGTTCCAGTCTTAACACCTATCTCTTTTGAATGACATATGAGTGCTCTTATTTCAAATGAATGCGGACAAAAACAGCTTTTCCAGTTTTCTTTCCAAGAAATATAGCAAATTTGCCCCATTGTACACCTGGTAGTTTCAATGCTGCCCTTTCTTCAGCAGTTAACAAAGGGTCTTTTGAAGAAGAGCTTGTAATAATCTGATTATAATTATTGTGACTGGAATTTAAATTCATTCATGTTGTTCCTTTTAATCTTGAGGTATTTTACATATTTATAACTCTTCCATCTTGCTTAGTTTAAAAAAATCAAACCTCAATTATAGATTTGCTTGCAAGTGTTAGATAATGCAGTGTGAATCTATTACATTTAGAATTTCTTTGGTACCTGCCTATCAATCTGGAAGAGAATCAAAATATTTTCTTTGCTTTCTTGGATGACATCCAGCAATGAATTTAAAAGTAATTTACTTCACTAAAGAATCCTATGCTTCCTTAAAAGTGAAATCTACCTACACAATAGGATTTATTTTTTTGTATATTTCTAGCGCCACCTATGGATACAAATTGACTCTGATCCTTAACAGCTGCACATTGTCTGGAACAGGATTGGCTTGCTTCAGGTATGGCATATTTTTCAGCACTTGGGGCCTTAACAAAAACACATCATGACCTAGAGTGCTGCAGATAATTTACTCATGAAGATGCATGTAATATTCATTAAGAGGAGATGCAGACAGCTGCAGCTGTGTTATACCTAGTCTGGTTTATGCTTACTTAGAGGAGCTCACTTTTAGTGTTAAAAAAAAAAACCCAACAATTTGGTTTTGCCTTTCATAATTCAGGATGTGGGTTTCAAGATCATAGACTGTGGGTGTTTTTTAAATTGTTTCTTTACTTCTAAGCCTTTAGGACCAGGGAGGGAGGTTGCTGCAGTCTATAGGAATTACAGAATTTAGAATTTCTCACTCTCCAGGCTCCCTGTCCATCTGATTACCAAATTGTAGTACACCCCCCTAGTTATTGGGTGGAACAGAAATAAAAATAATAATGATATTACTGTCATGGATTACAGACAGCTACATCTTTTCAGGTGTAAGAGAGTATTTCTAATACATCTCTCCACGGCCAAAATAATATTTAAGAGAAAAAAATTACATCACTTACTAATTCTTGAACAGTGCTCACCATGCTGCTTGAGGAATCCTTTGGGCCTAGCGAGTAATCCCTGTTCATGCTACTGAATGCTTAAGTCTCTGAAGGCCAGTGCCTTGCCTTTTCACATAGCCATTGCACCTAGAGGCCCCACTCTTACCTGTATTGCACAGTCTTTATACTAGTGAAACGTGTATGACAAGTCCTCCTTTTCTTCCTGTGCCTAAACAGCCTTAGCCAAGCTCATCTTAGCTGTTGCAGAGCTTGTGTCTCATGAACTATTCCCATTCATGCCTCTTTGTTGTCTGTTGCTCAGCAGTTCTTGGTTGGTTAACAGCTTTGTGTAAAGTTTTTCATTTTGTACAAGTGAGACGTTCTCTGTTCCTTATCCCTCATTCCCCTCCCTCCATCTTACCCTGCAGTGCAGTCACATTAAAATTAGTAATTGTAAGTGAATAGTAAATGTTATAATCCAGATATGATAGTAAGGAATTTTGTAGTAAAACACATTTCAGGTTAAGCAGTTCCCAGTCCCCAGTGTTCAGTCTTTGCTAGAGAGCTAGTTGAAGTTTTACTGCCTGTGGAAACAGAAAATAGACCCTCTGTGCAGTAGTTGCTTTATGTATGAGTGGAGGAAATGCTTGCATGCCAGTAATGGCATTTCTCTTTTATATCTGAGGTCTTTATACTACATCCAGATTTATGCCATGCACATATTTCTGTGTTCAGTTCTCATAATGCAGTGTTAGGATAATACCCCTGTGCTTCCATACATGTTCATGCTTTATAAGATTTTCTTAATAATACTTTATTACTGCTTTATGTTTAATAAGACACATGCATTGTCTATTAGAATGAATATTACACTCAGTGGTTGGTACTTCTAATATTTTTGTAAAGTAATGTCAATCTCACAAAATAAACAAGCATACTCTCTGCACACTTAAAACATTTCTCTGGTCTGCTGCTTGAAGACCACAGTCACACAGAACAGTATTTTGTTGTTCTCTCTTGGTTTCTTTCTTTCTTTCTTTCTTTCTTTCTTTCTTTCTTTCTTTCTTTCTTTTCTCCCCAGTTGATTTAGCAAGTGTGGCCACCATTCTGGCATGTCTAAGTAAGAAATTTGCATTGCAAATAACCAGAAAGAGCAACATGTAAAAGTGGCATCCTTTTTTTTGAACTAAATTGTACAGCTATGTATATCATCTTATTTTTAGTGATCACTATGAACATAATGGTTGAGTTGTCCTTCTTAATAAAAACTTTCTTTGTGACATAATTGCTACATTACTTTGAAAGTGCGATTAGCTCCCTTTCTGCTGATCCTTTCCTAATTTATTTTCCTCTTTTCAAAATATGATAGAATTTCTTCCTTTCCATGACTAAAAATAGTTGTTGCTGGTCATTACTTTGCTTCTATCATCATCTGAATATTTTGTTACCTCTGTTTTACAGAAATGTAAGCTGTAAATAACATAGTACTTACTAGATTTGTTGCTCAGTATGTAAACAATTAGGGACCTCTTTTACATTGGAATTATCATTTATGGACTCTAACCAGTTCTTAGTCTTAAATGGAGGTGGGGACAAGAAAAGTACACAATACTTTATGATACACTGCAAGCATAAAATTACACTGCTTTTCTCAGACCTCTTCTGCAGTGGTGAGGCTGTCCCAAGGCAATCAAGTAGAACTGCCAAACATATGGTATTTGCCTAGAGTTTTTAGTCTGGTTTTCAGCCCTAACTCTTCTGAGAGTTCTCAGTCTTTGCATCTAAAATGTGTGGCAGCTAATTTCATTCACATGCAAATCTTTGAGTGCTCATTGTGCCTTTAATCAGTGAGTCTGTAGCTTAAGTCAGCCTTTCTCAGCCTAGTGAACTTCAGATATTTTGGGCTATATATTCCAGCATTCCTGACCAATGGCTGCAGTGTCTGTGGCTGATGAGAAAAGAAGTCCAAACCAGCTGAAGGGTACTACATTGGAGAAGTCTGTCTTAAGCAGACCTTAGAATTGAAAACTTACCAATTCCAGGAGGAAAGCTATCTAATGTATTTCTTTCTGCTTCTCTATTATATTCCCATAAGGATGCTGAATATGAATTCATTTCAGGCATTGTTGACCAAGTGGTACAGGTACAGGCTTTCTAGCCAATAATATAGCAGCCACAAGATTTTTCCCATGATTGAGATGCATTGATACAAGACCATCTGTGGGCACCAAACATATGGATAACATCTAAAATACATTAATTGTAAGAAAGGGAAGCAAGAAGGAATCATGCTCATTTATTATGTCTGAATTAGTTATGGATATAAACTTTGGAGGATTAAGGTCTTTTGGAGGGGATATTCATACAGAAAAACAAGATCTTTATTGTTTATAACATCTTATATTTAATAAAGGTTTCAGTATGGTAAGACTGGGAACAAATTTCCTTTTATTACATTTTGATGTGTACAAGTGTCCATCTCTGCACTTACATAAGTTTGACTTGAAAGTGTTTTTAAAAAGGTATTATTATATTGCCTTTTCTTACTATTGATTGATTAATTAATTAATTAATTAATTATCTGAATATCTCATTTTTTGCTCTTTATTTTAGAGTCCTGGACAGCACCACTACAAGTAGAGTTGACTAAGAAGATGCTAATGTTTGATCCTGTCCCTGTCAAACAAGAAACGATAGAAACAATTCCAGGGGTCAGTATTTTTAAATATAAAACTGTCTTATTTTCATGGATTGTATTCTAGTGTGGTTATAATTAGGGACATGCAAGGAATCCTTTTGGAGGTAGGAATCTCTTGGATCCCTTGGGCTCAGCTCCCCATACTCCAGTCTGCTTTACAGTGGCCCTAAGTCCACATCCCTAGCTAGCACTGTCAGCATTTGTGGGACACCCTCAAGAACTCAAGCTCCATGCACTGCACAAGCAAAATGGCAGGGAAGAAGGTTAGTCACTCATAGTGAACTTCTTCTGCAATCTGCAGGTGTTCTTTGGGCAGCTGCACCTGATGGGGAACATTGTTGGTTGCACAAGCAGGGCTCCATGAATATTCATAGACTTCCTTTGGGTTGGATCACTTTGTAGGACCTGGCAGAGCATTAGAGAAAAGCCATGGATGCTAGAGAGATGTTTTCTTAAAGGGCCCATCTCCACCCTAGTTATAATAGTTTAGTAATTATTGAAAAAACTCTCTCCTTTTCATGAGGAACAATATAAGATTGCCATTTCTTCTAAGAACCACTGCTACTCATCATTCCTAGGCATATTAGCTAGAGACAAAGATAGGATAGCAATGTTTCCCGACTGGGGCCATTTCCTTTTACTTGCTTCTTAATCAACAGAAATTGAATTAGTCCAGTTTCCCATTCTGGAAAAGTAGTGATAGGAATCTCTTTTTTGGTTTTCTTCTTGGCTATTGGCTGCACGGAATTGAAATAAATAAAAATATTTCTGGTATGTAGCTGTTAAGGACAGAGGGCAGAAAAGTGGAAGCCATGTAATTTGATACATAACATCTGAGACTAGATATTAGATATTTCTTTTTCTGCATTTGGTGCCATTAGCCTTACTTGATTACTCATATTTTCATTTCATTTTGATGTTTGAGAATTTCCATCAGATCTACATAGAGGAGCATAGGAAGGAGCACCTTGGCAGAGTTTAAGGAAATAAACTTAACTCTAGGATGTTCTAGGGAAAGTTTGGTGCAGTAAATCTGTTTGCTATGCTTGCCTCTAGATACTTGGAAAATAGTTGCAAAGAGGAAAAATGAATAAAGGATTGTATTTAAAGCTTCCTGGTAGTGAGAAGCTTATACAATTAGATCATCTCTGTGTTTTTGCTACTGATATTCTGCCAGCAGTGGTTATGTAAGATGTAAGGGCCATTTTGAAACAGTTGTCATGGATATCTGTAATATTTGTTAGAAAGTATCCAAATAGTGTTCAAAGGATATGTTGTTGTTTTTATTTTTACTTTGCTGTAAAAATATTTGCAAGAAACCAATAAAGTTGTTTCTTTATTCTTTATAAAATTTAATGGAAATCCTTTTTGAAGTTGGCTTGAAACACATACTTCCATTATTTCACATTTATCTATCAAAAAAACTAACTATAGTTAATGAATATAGATGTTTCCTTAAGTGACCAGTGTAGGTCATTATGAACCAAAGCACTTCTTGATTTCTATGCCAAGAGGCAACTGCCATGTTTACTTCAAGTTTTCTGCAGGCTTATTTCTACAAAAAGGCCAAATTTTCTTGAAGCATTTTCCTAGAAGCAATTGAGAACCTACCTGCAGGTCATTATTGTTGCCTGTCCCTAACATTGCATATATACATAAAGCATTTGAGTAAGTGCTGGGGAAATGTAACACGTGAGCAAGTTTTTTCTAGTTCTTTGGCTGGCCATCTATAGCATCTTTATATTGCTTAATTTGAGTAACAGAGCAGGACAGATTGCATGAAGGGTTGGTGAGTAACAAAAAGGGGAATAAGCTTGTTCTACACACTTATTTAGCGCTTCATAAATGTCGGATCAAGAAGATAAAGAGCAGTGCTACAAGAATACTTCCTTTGCAACAGTCCACCTTCTGCCATAAGAAACCTGCTTTCTGTTACCAAAGATCATTGTTTACATCAGTATCACAGTGTAGCTTTTGCACACTGAGGTGACTGTGGCCAGTTTGCATTTGTTTAGTGTGTCTGAATTCAGTAAGCAAGAAATACGGAAATAAGAGAGAGTAACTTCGTGAATGTCAAATGAAAACAGGACAGGAAGGAACTGCGTATATTATGTGTAAAATTCTTGATCAGACTACATGAGTGCATTCATATTTGTGATAGAGTTTGTGCATTTACTTATATCATTTTATGTGGTCCGTGGGCTGGATAGGACAACATTCTAAGATCAGTTTTAAAAATTCATATAAAGGTTTTTTAGACTGCTTTTGAAAATGTTAATGTGACATTCATATAGAGATGATATGCGTGTAGCATGCTTTTCAAGTGAGAACATTCCACAACATAGGAGCTCACACCTGAAAGGACTTGCCCCTGGTACTGACAACTTAATTCCATCATTATGGAACTCCAAGCAAGTCCTTGTTAGATTACCTGAGTGTAGAGACTCTCTCTGAGGTACGAGAGTAAGAACAAAGCCGCTTTGTCCATAACATAAAATACATAAAAATAAAAAGTTTGTTTCTAACTGTAGTGTGTTTTATTATTCTTTACAGCCTTTATGGAAACTGAATACTGAGAATTTCCCTTCCCTCTTGCTAGTTTCATTATGAATATCATGGGTTAGAGGAGCATGAGAAATAGGTTGTTTTTGCTGCCAGCTTCAGGGTATAGGGAAAGTACATCAAAGTTAAGGGAGGAATGGTAAGGAGAAGGAATTGGTAGGCAAGCCCCATACAAAGGCAAGCCATGCAAAATGGTTTTTTCTTAAACATGTATAGTTGCAAGTTCATCCCATTGATTTAGTAGAACCTGATTCCTGGTAAGTATGTTTAGGGTGCAGTACAAGCAAAATGCCACTAGAGCATAATAATGAGGAGTTAGTTTAGCTACAGCAGGTTTCCCCAACTTGATACCTTCCTATGGCCATGGTGGCTGGGGATTATGTGAATTGTAGTGAAGCACACTTTGAGGGTGCTATGTTGGAGAAGGTTGAGTTTCACCCTAGAGATACAGTTTTAAAGGGTGTACACAAAGTAGCACAACACACCCAGACATTTTCTCATCTCATCTCAGACTAGGCAGTTATGGAACTATGTTGCTACACAAATGAGTGAAAACGAATTAGATGATCCAATTACTGTGTCACCTGAACTCCACCCTTTTCACTGTATGCAATGTCAGACTGTTAATGTTGTACTCTTACGTTGGACTAAACAATTTTTTGATACTACTAAAGTTGCCACAAAATCAGTTTGCAACACAAATAGTAAAAGCCAGGTGCCTTTGCTATGAATGTCCACTTTAGAGACCTACATGTACTTGAAAGGTAGGATAAAGGACATGCTTTAAATAAAATAAAAATAGAAGTTTTTACAAAGAAACAGAGATTACTTTGATTGAAGAGAGACTGCATGAGTCTTACTTATAAATTGAAGTTTTATCTGTAGTGCCTTCAAAATTCATGAGTTCTTAGTGATTAAGAACCTCTTTCATCATCACTGGATTTATGATATAGAGCAAGTTATGTTGGATTAACAGAGCATCCATTTCTGGGTGAAGATCACAAATGTCACCTGCTTGGCTAGACTTTGTCCTAGATGTGACAAGGAGAGAAATATAATGACTCCAGTTCAGGTTGACTGTATTGCTTTCCCACTTACATATCTTTGGAAAGCAATCTTAATCAGCACAAGCCTGACACACACACACACACACACACACACACACACAGTCCCTGGGTTGCAAACGAATTCTGTTCCTGAGAAAATGGAAATTTAAGTTGAATGCATATCTATCTTAGATCACATATAACCGTCCCTCCACATTTGTGGGGATTAGGGGCACAGGAACCACATGAAAGTGAAAAAAAAGTGAATAATTCTAGCCCCGCCTCACTGCCACCTGAGTGCCTGCTCTATGCACCAAGGAAATGCCAGAGATTCCCCTCTCTGGATGGGCAAGGCAGGAAGGCATGTTTGAAGGCCTCCCTCGCTCCCGTTTTGCTCCCTCTCTGTGGTGATGGCAATTTTCCCCAGTAATTTTTTAAAATTAATAGGCTTTGTGGCAGTTTGTAAGTACACATTTCTCATAACTCAGATGTTCACAACAGCCATTATATTTTTTTTAACAGCTTCCCTAAAGAATACACTTTCTGTATTTCTATAATATACTGTGTTCACGGAGAAGTAGGCAGAAGGTATATTTGTTCCTTGGAATAAGCCATGTTGGGTTGGTTGATGGCCAAATAGCCCATGGTATGCCCAACAGATGATAAGGTTGCTGGCTTCCACAGTCTTCCCACAGGTATCCCAAAAGACACTGCAGCAGTGTCACAATTTCACAATTCCACTGATAAAAGATTTGTCCTTACTATGCATCTAGCAACTTCAGCATACTTTTTTTTCTTTTCCTGTTTAAAGGAAGCACTTTACAACTTTCAAATTCTTAAGAAACTCTTATGAAAGACTTAGGGCTATTTCAAACTGAGGTCAGTCACGTTAAGTGAAAGCTCAGTAACTGAACCAGGATACGGGGGGGTGGGGGGGAGTACCCTGCTGCATTACTGTTATTTTGGCATTAAACAGTTTGCTAGTTTAAGCTGGATCTCTCTGTCTCTCTCCATTCCTCTCCCAGAGCAAAATGCAAAACACAGCACTGGAGTGTACAAGTGGCCAACAGTATGAGAGTCAACACTAGTTGGCTTTACCCTAGTTACTAGCTCCTTGCATCTCACTACCCGGGGAAAAAGTGGGCAAGGCAGCAGTGCTGATGTCACAAGGAGAGGGTGGGGAAGCCTACCAGGATTGGTCTAGGGACAGTCCAGCCCTTGGACCAAAAGAGATTGTTCTCCTACCACCAGCCTTGAACAGCTACATGTTTCTTTAAATAGCAATGTTTTTGCCATTGAATTTATGCAATACCATCATGTCAAAGGGATGACCTCTTCATGCTGAACACCGTGAATTTGGTACTGAACACTGAAGACTCTCTTAGGGGGTTTCTCTCTTGGCTGTAGCAAAAGTCAGCAGCGACGTTTTGTGGCATTGTTAAAGATTAGTCTTCTGTCAAATGGGATCCATCTAAGTGAAACTGCCAACCTGGTTACCGACCTGCATATCTATGGATTGTTAAATGTAAGGCTGAGAAACATGGGAACCGGGGAGCCAAAAAGCCATGAAAGGCAAATGGTAGATATAGAATTTCTAAGCACAGTTCAAATGTGTACCAGATGAGAACTGCAATTCATTTACCCTATTAGACCTTAAGATTGTACTGTTTTTCTAACTATACTATGCTAAATTAAAATTAAATTTTTCAGGTAGCAGAGCATAGCTATAAAGTTGGCATTCTTATAAGGACTGCTGTTGTGAATGTGTCATTCTAGTCTTATGCTGAATCCTGCATAGAAGGGTTTTTTTCCTATAGACTGTGTAAACATTCATAGAATTCGTCAACCTCAGAGACAACTGCATGCATCTGCAAAATGGACTCCAATCTATAAATGGTTCTGCTGCAAAAATACATATATATTTAAAATACCTGAAGACTTAAATTAATTATTGCTTAAATGCTATTGTACTGCATTTTTTTCAAATAAACAGCATAGTTAAACCAGAGCAAACAGAAACAGTTAAACTCAGATATCAGAGTAGCTTTTGTGCTTGCTCTCACTCTCTTTATCTGTAATTGTAGATAATCATTCCTTTGGAATGCATTCCAGTTTAATGCTTTTGCTTGTAGTGCTATAATTTTGTCCAGTTACTGACTGATGCTCATAGGGTTGCAAATTACATGTGCTTTTATGTTAATAGTTTAACTTGCTAGAAGTGCAAATTTATCTCTCCTTTTTATTTATGAGTTACATGGCATCCTTTTCATGTTACCCTTTTCTCATTACCCTTTTCTGTTCATGATTTTCTCCTGGAAATGTGCAGTTCAGTAGAAATATGAGAAAGAAACCTTGTCAAAATATGCAGTCTCTTCAGACTGGCACAAAAGCAGCTGACTTAGGCCAGTTGTGTGCCAGCATAGCTGCACACAATGAAAATCTTTTCTTTCAAGCTGCTTGAGTCACTGAACAAATCCCTGGCATATTTAATTTTGTGTACTTTTTATGCTTAAGATTTAATAATTTCCACCCAAAGTCAGTCTTGGGATTCACTTAAATACTCAATAGCTATCATAGCATCTGGAGTAAATAAGGTTTCTTATTTAGCTTGCACATTTCATCTAAACTGCAACCTTTAGAAAAATGTTGTGATGTGTTAAATTATAGCTCAGAGATGTGTCTGACTATAGTTTTGTAAATTGTTTTGAACATAGCAGACAGTGGCCCTAAAAATGCCTATAAGGTATATTTTACTAAAAATCAGTGGAAATTCCATCTTATAGTCATAAATGCAGTGAAAGCTAAAACTGCATGGCTATGTATGTAGTTTCACCCTAAGCATGTTTAATTAGAAGTAGCTTCCACTGATTTCAAGTACATATGATTAGGATCATAACCTCAATTAAAATGGAGAAAAGGGCTAACTTGATACAAGATACTTAATGAGCATAGTTTTCGTTTGCTTGTAAGTCCATTCTTATATTTCTAGGAGGCAGTATGATTTCAAACTTCAAAACTGGTGAAAATTATCACTGCTGAGATACAAGTTGTGCTTTTAGAAGGAACCCTTCTGCAATTGAAACTGAGCTTCCATCAATGGAAGTTCTCTCCATGAATGAACCAACAACACTGGCTCCCACTGTTCCCCTCCCTTGAGCTACTTAGCGCATGAATGTCTTTTTGTTGTATGCATATTTGAAAATGTCTGACATTTCAGTTTTCAGTCATCCACACTTCAGTATTTGAGTGGCTTGTACTGATGCAGCTGCAGTTACATTTTATATATTACTGGTAGGGTAAATTTACCTTGCTATTATGTTCCAAGTTGTATTCCTTTAAAAAAAAATAACCCAATAGCTTGTAGGTTAAATTGACATTTTCATAATATGAAAGACCCTCTTCAATTCTGGGGGGTTGTTTGTTGTTGTTACATTGTGTTGTAAATGAAAGATTAGTTTAAATGTAGCATTAGATTCAAAATTTGGATTCAACATTTCCGGCTCCTGTGACAGTTCGAATGGGATTTGTCTCTTCTTACTCAGAGTTGCCACAACTCATCCCTGCTTAGTTCTGAGCCATGTAATTATGCTTCATATAGTGCCATTTTGTCACTGCAACACTGGCATTCAATTGTATGGTGTTGTGATGACATTCAGGATTAGTTTGTCATACTTGTGCCATTACCTTTAGTGTTTACTTACCTTTCAGTAGCTCATAGTGCCGGGCCATAAGAAATTCTATTGTATTTAAGCTGAGTAAAAAAGTATTCTAGGAATCCCCCTAATTTTGAACTGCACCTAATTAAGAGAATTGTACAATATTACCTATCAAAATGTATATACCTAATTATGAATACTTAATGCTAGGGCACTGGAAAGCTCTGTAGGCCATGTTCTGTAAGATGGTAATACAAGAATTAATTCAGTGCGTATTGCTACAGCTTAATATTGTGTTTGGTGCACACAGCTATGCTTTAATTGGCAAAGCTCACCTGATAGCACAAGCAACAGAGAACCAGTGTGCAATCCAAGAGATGCTTCTCAGGAGAGGATTGTTGTAGAGAATTCTACAGTGCACCACTTGAATTGCACAGTCTCATGGAGTGGCTTGACCCAACCTGGTGATTGGTCAATGCTTGGTACCCTTAATAGCTAATTTTCCTTAATCATTAGCCTCAGAGCACTCAGAATTTTAAAAAAATAATCTTAATGTCCTTGCCTCACAGTACAGTAGGCTTTAACAGGCATATGGTGAAGATAAGTGAATAAGGGATAATTTGTTGGAAAAAACAAAAGCACTGAAATGTTGAGTTCTAGAATTTATTGGACAAATGGCGGTTAGAATTTACATAAACTGCATACTTGGATGTCAAAAGGTAAGCCTCAAGTAAAAGTTACTTTCACAGAGGGGTCATGGTTTTGTGTAACATTTATTCTTAATAATGGTTATGCAATTAAAAATTATGATGGTGATGGTGATGATGAAATTTTCTTTTTACATTGAGTGATCCAGAGAACAGCAGCACAAGGATTACATCCAGTCAGTTTTTCTCCAGACTGTTATAACTCCTCAATATTGTGCCACAAAAACTTTCCTGTTTAGTTGTTCCAGGAAAAGACGGAGAAGCTTTCTGAGGGCAAAACCTTATCAGTCTGAGCACAGTGCCTTGGGTCTTAACATTAGCTACCCCACAAACAAGACTGCTTCACATTAGAATTAGAAGTGGAGTTTACTTAGTTCAAAATTTCATAGTCAGGTCTAAGTTGTAAGCCGCCCCGAGGCTTCGGCAATGGGTGCGGCATAAAAATGTTATAAATAAATAATAAGTTGTGATATTCATCAAAAGATACTGGACAAATCCTAGTTTCTGGTTTACAGTAAAATCAATTCTGTGTTGCAGCACAGGCAATGAACTTGAGGAACCATTCCGGAGATATCTATAGGCCATCCACTGTAGTGCAGCATGCTTTCACATAATTGCAATTATTTGTTTGTTTGGTTCAGTTCATTTTAAAAAATACCCAAACAGATTTTAATTTAGGTCCCGGTAGAATTCAGGTTTAAGATGATCCATAAATAATATTTTGTAAAACATATTTTTGCACATTTGTCTCCTTGGCTTCCATTTAATCTTTTTCTTCTCCTTTCCTTCTCTTTTCATACAGTCATTCAACTCTAGTTACATGGACCACCTGAAGCCCAACAAATACAGTGTCATTTATTCAACACCAAATATGATGCCCAGTAAATTCTACCAGATTCCAGAAGGACTGTGCAATGAAGTCCAAATGGAGCCTGTCGATCTCACAGTGAACAAGCTGCCTTCAGCTGGAAGTTCTCCTTCTCCTCTGAAATTTCAGACTGTACATAGGAGACACTCACCTGTATTAAATCTTCCCTCTACCAGTCCTCCAATGAAGAAATTGACTCCCCCAGGAATACAGCCTTTCAGTATGCCATTAGCTATTCCTCCAGTAATGGCAGCTCTTTCACGCCATGGACTTAGAAGCCCGGGGATACTTCCAGTAATACAGCCAGTTGTAGTACAACCAGTCCCCTTTATGTATGCCCCTCACCTTCAACAGCCTATTATGGTGTCTACAGTTCTTTCAGATGAGCTGGAAAACCCAAGTAGCATGCCAGGTAAAGGCTTTTTCTTGTGAAATTTGCCTTCACGTTTCTCATGATTGGAAAATAAATAGAAATCCAGTGTTCTTCCAATTACCATAAATGCAGGACAAAATTCGGTGCAATTTATGCTTTTACAAAGTGATGGAATGAAAAGGGGGTTCAACTCCCAGTGAAACAAAGCAGTCTAATGATTATAAAAGATCTTTAGGCTAATTCCTTTGACTCTGCTTTACTTACTTCACAGTTGTTGTTATGATAAAGGGAGGGAAGAAAAAGAAAAACATATATGTAGCCCTGATTGCTTTGGAGGAAGTGTGATTAAAAAATGTAATAAAGGACAGTATTACAAATAAGTCCACAGAACGGATTAACTGATTAATACTAGTTATTGCTTGTATATTAAAGCTCTAAGTAAAGGGAGAAAGAAAGATCCAACCCTCTTTAAATTTATAAAACTTCTGTGTTTGCTTGCCAGGGGAAAATTCTTTATTAACAGAGGTAAAACAAAGTGAATGGCTGTTTACATAGTTCTCTATAGCACAGCGTCATAGTACAATGATAGAGTTTTACACAAATGTAAAAATATAATTATTTTTGCAGATAAATTTTATAGAAGAAAATGGAAAAACAAAATGAAAAACAAGTCTGGAAACTTACTATGTCTTTTTCTGCTTTGCGGGGGTGGTTTGCTTGTAGTACCGGTTATCGAATCTTATGAGAAGCAAGCACTAAAGAAATCTATCAAGGTAGAGCCAGGCTTGGAATCACCTAGAAATGACTACTATCCTGAACAAATCTCCCCTCCGCTGATGACCTCATTGTCACCCCCTCAAGCAATGCTTCAAGAGTAAGTAGCTAATGGAACCCTAAAATTTCTCAATATCTTAAGGCACAGTCCTATGCATATTTAGACAGTAAAAAGTCCTGCATCTTCTACAAGCTGATTAAGACATGCTGAGAGTTGTAGGACCTTTTTCACTCTAAACATGCATAAGATTGCACCTCCAGAGACTTTAAAAATATCCTTTGGTACCTGGAAAAAAGAAAACATGTTACAGTTGTTAGAAGAATACACAGAACCATCCTGAATCTAGTCCGATTTTCTTCATTCCCCTCTGATGTTTCATTAATGCAAGAAAATTGCAGGGTGGTGGTGTGGAGAAAGTGCACTGTGAAGCTTAGTGTTGGACTGGGAACCCCCTTCAGCCATAAAGCACAGTGGGTGACTTTAGGCCAGTCACAAACTCTTAGCTTAACTTACTGCACAGGATTTTTATTGTAAAGATAAATGGAGAGGAGGGAGATTATGTAAGTCATCTTGGGCTTTTCACAAAATGAAGAATGGTGAAATATAAATGCAAAGTAATAATAATAATAAAATATTCAGAAAGCAGACAGATGTAGCACCTTCCTTTGCGGGAAATGTGTTGGGTGCTACAAGGTTTCACTCTATTTCATTTCAACAAAGTGTTTTTAATTAAACTTTGCGGGGCGTTGTTTTTGTTGGGATTTTTTGCATGTGGGGTCATAGAGACTTTTAAAATTTTATCAAATTGGGTGTAGATCCTGGGGCCTTACCCTGTTTGCCTCTATTGTGTGCCTTGATTATCTTTGTTAGATAATCTGACATTACTTGTTTTGATGGGTGGTTTCTCCTTTTAGCAGAGGTTTGCCCAAGGTGGCTTTTGATTCTGGTTAAAGTTTGTATGAAATTAACCATACTGCTCACATGCTCTGCTCAATTCTACTATTTAGTGTTATTAAGTACCAAAAGCATCCATTGCTGATTGGGCTCAGTGTTACGGCAATCACCAGTGGAACCTTTGACATGTGGATAAGTCATGCCCATTTCCTTCCCACATTGGTGCTTGCAGCCGCATGCTATCCTATGTTTTAAATTTTTTCCATTTGCAGATACTACACAGTCACTTCCTGCAATGCTTTAGTTCCTCTTAAAAAAAAGAATTGTAGTTCTAAAAGCAGAAAACAGAGGTGGGACTTTCTGCTTACTAACTACTTAGGAGCAGTGAGGGGCAACTGTCTGCCTTTCCCTGAACAGTTATTCAGAGTTGTCCCACTGCTATTGCCTGCATTTAAGGAGTCTCAAAAATTGAAAGCTGTTCAGCAGGGCAAGTGCTACCATAAGACATAGTGATGCAGCTGCTTTAGGTGGTAGATGTGGGGACAGCAGTGGCACCTGAATGCCCCCCACTGCCATTCCTTTTTCTTGGAAAACAAAGCTGTGTGTGCTACACTACCTCATTGCCAATGATGACATAAGATTCAACTACCAGTCTAGTTGCTTCATGAAATGGAAGGGACACCATTTTGTCCTGTTCCTCAAGCAACAAAATGTACTGGACCAGACCTGTTGTTGATTGTGTAGTTTACACCTTGAATTTGATTCCTTTCAAGCCTGCAAAACATTTGAAGGCAACTTCAAATAATATCCAGTCATATGCAACACAGACTAAAATCTTGCTTTACAGGAAACACAGTTTTACACAGGCAACCGACACAGCATAGGCTTTGAAAGTGGGAGCATGACAGTGTGGTTAAACAAACCACAACAAAATGATTTTATGGAAGATAATGTTACACATTTCAGAAAACCCATACATTGTTTAGAGAACACTTATATTCATAAATACCTATGAAAACTATAGCAAACTACAACAGATTGCATTTAGTGGAATTATGAATAGTAAAATAGTAAACCTTTAATTACACATTTTGTATTGTATGACTCTAACCTAACCAAATATATACACATTGCCAGTGCTTTTTGTCTACCGTGAGGAATGTTTGCATTGAAAGGGGGGGAGGGGGGAGTTTACTGGTAACTTTGGGAGGGGGGTGGAGTTTACTGGTAACACCATTAATTATAGTTGTTGTCAGTATAAGTAAATGTCATTAATAACAGCAGAAACAACAGCTGTAGTCTATAAATCAATCAATCAATCAAAAAACAGTAACTGTAGTCTTATTATTGTTAGGAGAAGTTATACTTGCAATCATTTACCTCTCTAAAAACATAACCAATGGAAAAAAGCATACTTTTAGTGTTATTGACCCTTGGTGATAACAAGGTCTGAAGAAAGAGGATTGGAACTCTTCGGGTCATTGTCATTTACAGCTGAGTCTGCCTCCTCCAGTTTTCCAAGGGCTGAAAGTTTCCAAATTTCAGTTGTTACACATTAGGTTGAGCGATTTTTGTTGTAAGCACTTGTGCCAGTGGGACACAGGCAGAGCAATCCTATGGCCATGAGTTTTTCAGATCCCCAGTTCCAAGATCGGAAAACTGCTCTGACCTCAGAGCTGGGGATCCATGCTCAGTTCCTTCTCCCTGCTCACAGCTAGCACAGAAAGTAGCACTGCTGTGCCAGGTACTTCTCTGAGACTGGCAAACCTCAGTGGTTTAGTGGACATTTCAGAGAAATCACCATACCTGCTTCACTGAATAGGAGCAACTCAGAGATGACCTTTGGGTGATTACAAGCATCCTCACTGGCTTGTGCCCTAACCTACTTCTAAATTGGATGCTGATAAATTTGTATCTCTGTATTTTAAATATACTTACAAGTGTTAGGTATTTTGAAAATGCTCAGTATTATTTAAGAATCTATATGTGGGACATTGAGCTTCACATAACATACAAAATGTTGAAAAAGCAAATTACATTTTGTTGCAATTACTGCACATGAATGGGCTTATTTTCATCCATTCTCAGTATCTTATTTAATAGGAACTAATCCAAAATTTGTGTTTACAACTGTGGGCTGTGTGATCTTTGCACTTACTAATTTGTTCATCTCACCTGCATAGTACCTTCCAGGATCCAGGCAAGGAAACTTTATTTAGGGAAACCAGAGAGATAATTTCAGACATCCTGCGGGTGTGACACATGTACATGCAGTCTAAACACCTCTTTTAGGAATTGACATCAGTGTAAAGGGAAGGCACACCCTTTTGCCAGTCCCAAACAGGACATTCTTAATTGGTCTCTAAAGGAGTGGATGAACAGTAAAGCCTCTTGAGTTCCACTTTGTAAGGCAAAAGAAGTGATGTATTTAATAATTTGAATTCATTTTTTATTTTCTGAACAGTAGGTAAGTATGTAAATAAAAGCAATAGAAGTTCATTGGAAGCACAAATGAGACTTTGGAAAAACTGAGTCTGCTTGTCTCGGAAACAAGAGTTGACTCTAAAAAATAATGAAAAATGTATTTAACAAGTTATGATTTTTTTGGTTTTGTTCATTCCACAGAATGAATAAAAACCTCAACAGGGAAAAGAGCCAAACTATTACCACTAAAGTCCATGAAATTTGCTAAGCTTGCTCAAATTTTTCCACATGTATGTAATGTTGTTCGTGCTGCCAAAAGACAGAGGGGTATTGAATAAAGGAGCTCTGTGGTATACCATAAAGAAAGATTTAGCTCAGAAAATTTTATTTTCGACCTGTGATTTGACTTTATGCAGGAATCACCCTTCAGTTATAGTTCAGCCTGGAAAGAGGCCTTTACCTGTGGAATCTCCTGACACACAAAGGAAGCGTAGAATACACCGATGCGATTATGAAGGCTGCAACAAGGTTTACACTAAAAGCTCCCATCTAAAAGCTCACAGAAGAACACACACAGGTATGAAATGAAACAGAATTATGTTGCACCCTAACCCCACTTGAGTGCTAGTGGTATTATGTTGCCTTATACTAATTTATGACACCATAGTTCTGGACAAGGGTCCTTGTACTGAGCAAGAGAAGGGAAAGAATAAGTGCCCCAGCTCTGCTTACGGTATGCTGCAAAGGTCAACATAAATATGTGTGGGCCACTTTAATTAAAAGGATTCAGGATCTTCTGGGTTGTAGGATAACTGAGCCTGTCCAAATTGCTACTTGAGCAGCTACAGCTTAAATCAGTCTGTAGAATAGACTTGAGGAACCTATATAATTTCATTGAGCTGAAATGGGTTTGTTCAAGCCATTGAGATCACAAAGCAACATGATTGTGGCCCTGTCTACCTTTTAACTAGGTAAGGCTAGTGCTGCAGAAACAAAGTGAACACAAGCTGCTGCACTATTGTCACACCACACACTTTATCATGTGGCTGCCCAGCTTATGTGGCTGCATGTCATGGCAACACAGCTTGGTCCCAATGGTAGTGTGGAAGTGGTGTGGGAAATGAGCAGTGATGTGATCAGTGGTTGTATTTGCTTTTGCTACAAGGGTAGCTCAGATTGAGTCCAGCCTACCACTCTTATTTGTGCCAAGGAGTTGTTTCTTGGTGTAGGTAAAATATCTTGGTGTAGGTACCTCCCCATCTTTGTTTACAGTGCAGGCCTATCTAGGTTTCTTTGGGAGCAAGTGTCATTATGTTCATTGTTTCCTAGTTGGGATGCATAGGAGTGTAGCCAATTTATTTTCTTCTGCTTCTCAAAGTAGTAGCTGGCTTATTTTGCTACTTACCAAATGGTGAGTCCATGGAATTTGCACTACCACACTCTTCTACATCATCACTGAATTTGTCCAGATAAACTGCATTATTTCTAAATAACTCATATCCCATTTTAGTAAGGTGGTGTCCCCTGAAAGGCAGGTTAGCTCTCTTTTCATTAAATAAATTGATATTTAGCAAAATAGAGAATTACTAAAGGGTTCTACCACTATCTAGATTAGAAATTCACTTTTTCTACCTGTGTCAAACACACCAACCTTCAGAGGACCTGAAAGGACATGAATACTTCTTACCAGATCTCCAGCTCCTAATAGAAAACATGTCTTTGGGTGGAAAAGATACATACATCCAGCTGAGCTCTAGTAGTGAATGTACTCATTGTGTGGGATTGTACCATAGGGAACATGGCTCCCACAGCATTGCAGGAGTATATAATGAAGTGTGGTATTTTAGAAAGCTATAAATAAAATATCCAGTAAGATTTGGCTCTCCCATGCTTCTTCAACTCAAAAGGTTATCTTTGCACACGACTGGACCACTGTTTGTATTATTTTCTGGATTATAAATAGAAGACAGGTGTGGCAGACTAATTGGCAGGAAATATGCTCCCAATATTTTCTAAGGCATATTTTAAATCCAGGGGAGCATATTTTATTTAATTCTCAGCATTGTAGCATCTTTTCTTTTATAAAGTATCCTGTGTGTTGTAAAGAAGATACAAGGGTTTGTAATATATAATAAAAGCAGTGCTCTAAAAATAGTCTTTCTTTGTCCTCAGGTGAAAAGCCTTACAAATGCACTTGGGAAGGTTGCACATGGAAATTTGCTCGATCTGATGAACTGACACGGCATTTCCGAAAACATACTGGAGTCAAACCATTCCAGTGCCCAGACTGTGATCGTAGCTTCTCTCGCTCTGACCATCTTGCTCTTCACAGGAAACGCCACATGCTAGTCTGAAAATCTTTTCATTCAATTTTCTTCATTATTTCCTTTCTTTTTATTTTTAACCTGTGCATTTTAATTTGGATTCAGCTGGCCTGAATCTCTGGATTTATAGCCTCAAAACCTTCCCTATGGTCAGTAAAAGATGTTTGCTTGACCCTTCTTTGCCCTTGCCACGGGTCAGTCCTAAGAAATGTGAATATTTTTTTTTCCAGGGGATGCTAAGCAAACCCTACTTGCCAGCAACTAGATTAAATTTTTGAGACTAAAATCAAGCTGGTTAGTTTTGCCATTTAATCAGCTAGCGTATGTTGATCATATAGTTACTGTTGGAAATCCAGCCTGCTAATCCTTGCCAGAGACGCTGTGTGTCCTGTAAAGGATGTGTGTCTCCTTTTTATGCTCAGCAATGCAATGAATGGATCCTTTCCAGTGTGGTTGGTTGTCGAAGCATGTTCCACAAGACACTTTTTGGATATTAAAAAAAAAAATCAAGCTAGGAGTGAATGAAAAATTGACGAGTGGCTGTTATCAGAAATTTTGTCAATGCATAACGTTGTACATACTTACCAACATTGCCTCTCTTTTGATCGTTGTTGTGTAGAATGCTAGCTTGTGTTTGCCTGGAGATAGTGCCTCAGTAGATTCATTAAGCAAACACCTTCATGTGATGTCATTATCTATGTTTTATGTGCAACTGTATGAATGGAACACACATGGTACTCCTATGATGTGGGATTCAATGATACATGCAAAGATCTACCTCACTGAGGAGGTGTGGTAGGTATAGTCTTCTCTCATCACTCCTCTGTATTTCCAGTTGTGTAGAAGGCCTCTAGCCTTTGCTTGGCAAAAATTTAATCAAGTATTTTAGTAAAATGAACCCAGTCAGCTCACTATTAGAAGTTAATTCCATCACAGACACTACTATATTTAGAATAACAGATATTCATGGAAGAGAAAAATCTTAAACAATTCTATACAGCTCAACATTGATCAAAAAAAAAATTCACAAATGGAAAAGATACACTTTGATCTCTCTCTCATGGGTCGTGTTGGCCTTATAAGCCAAGTTCAGCGGGAGAGCTTCATGAAGTTCTTCAGGAACTATTTTGTAAGAGTCCACCTTCATAGAATAAGTGATTAAATACACATAAAAGATGTGCTTTTTAAAAATCCAGCATTCAGTATTCTCTAGAGGTGCTATTTATGTACAAAGAAAGAAAGAAGACCTTTGCTTTGACACTGGCCCCCCATGTGTTTCTTTGTAGTCTCCAGGCTCATATTAGAATTCAGCTTTCATATTAACAGCATAGGAATAGCTGGTCTGAATTAGGCAAAGAATTCTCAGTTCTCCATTCTGTCCCCATTGATAGTGGCTGATCAGATACCTGTAAGAAGTCTACAAGTGGGTCATGAGTGCAATAACAACTTCCCACCATATTACCCAACTAGTATTGAAGTAATAAATAGCCAACAAGGCTAGGAACCATTGATGGCCTTATCTTTCATGATTTTGTCCCCAACTAAATCAATGGCCATCGTTACATCCTGAGGTAGTGAATCTAACATTGTGTAAAGAAGAGCTTCCTTTTTTCTGTCCTGAATCTCTCACTGTTCACATGCTCCTGGTTCTAATATTATGAAATAGAAAAACTTACCCATATTCACTTTCTTCACAAGATGCATAATTTTATGCACCTCTATCATGCCTCCCACTCCACTTGCCTTTTTTCTAAGTGAAAAAGCCTCAGACATTGTAGTCTTTACTCATAGGGAAATTGCTCCAGACCCTTTATCATTTTAGTTGCCCTTTTCCACTGTTTTCCAGCTCTACAGTGTAAAGGGAAGGTTAATAGAACAGCAGCAGCAATAACAGAAAGGAACAAGACCTCAGAATGTGCTAGGAAATACTTTATGGAAATTAACTACTGTAATCAAATACATTTCAGGTAAATAATGTTTCAGGGGCAACTTGGCTTATTCAAGACTACAAAGTAGTGTTTGTTATATTTTCCCATAGACTGTGTTGGTCTTCAATAGTTCATGTCTATAAACTATTTTCTAGCACTTTGTGTAGTCCTGTCTTTTCTTCTGCGTTTTAAAAATAATTTTACAGCAAAGGTTCTCTTTACCTCTCCCCACTGAAACCAAGGTAACTTGTTCACTTTAGCTGCATCATACCTATTGTTTTTGCTGCCAAATGCTGCTTTTTCCTAGTCTATGCCTTGTATTATTTTGAAAAAAATAAGTTCATTGCATAATTATTATACAAATATGAGTTGATTGAAATGACTTCACTTCTTGAAAGTTCCTACATTATTGTTACTGAAAGGAAAATAATCACAGAAAATATCAAAAGATTGATATGGAACTGTTGCCACTTAATTTCACAAATATGAAGCACTTGTGGAGCAGGCTGTTGAGTCCCCAAAATATTTTTGTTGCACACTGCAGTTATAAAACATGCAGAGAGATGAAGCAGTGTAGTGATAACTTGATGTATTTCTAGTGAAAAAAATGAGAAGAAATGAGTAGGGGTGTTTTTTTTTTCAGTTTACTGAACTTTAAAGCCAAAGCCAGAGTTACTTGAAATTTAACCTGGTTAGCTATCTGGAAGTGCTTCTGATAAAATTTATTCTCTCTGCTCCAGAAAGTGAACTGGTATACAAATGAGTATGTTGCCTAGTTCAGTGAAATCTGTAATCTGTATATATAATCCAGCTGGGGAGTGGAGCAAAGAGGAACCAAAAATCTACAGCTGAACAGTCCTTTCATTAGAACCAACAAAAAATCCATAAAGAACTGTTAATGCAGTCTTGAGTAGCATTTTAGTTAGTCCTAATAAAGGTACTGGCCACCTTTGGATTTTGAACATGTTATTCATGGACCAATGTGGCTACCTATGTTTTGTCTGTATGTATGTTTGCTTGTTTCACAGTCAAAACATTAACAGAAACAGAAATTTTCAAAACCAGCCTGAGACTCCTAAGAACAATTCCATCAAAATTGTGCCACATTTTGCTTTTCTAAAAGCAGTTTAAACCAGGATTAATTTTACTGAAGCATTTGCAGCCCATTCTGTAAATGGAACAAAAGTCTGTTTTAGTTTCTGTGGTAGTGCCAAGCAAATCTGGAAAATACATTATTTTATATTGTGTGGATACACTTGAACTGCTCTGTTGCTAACATGGAAAAAATGGAGGAGACTTGATGAGGTTTCTAAGTGTCTGGAACTCAGGACTGGGAAGTGGAGAGGGAAGAGAATCATACCTTATTCAACCACAACCATTCTTTAAACTGATTGTTTTGAATCTTTCTAAAAATAAACAAGAGTTTGACTGAGATACAAGTTGCTGGCATGTATTGAGTGACTGAAGATGAAGCCCCGTGAACACAGGCCACCAATCCTGGGTATCAGCGATGTCTAAAGTAGAGCTGAATGAATGTTATTCCATTCCAGAAGTTTAGCTGCACTTGGCTCACAGTGCCTTGATTGTAAATCCATGCACTGAGAGCAACCACTTTATGAGTTCTTGAACGTGTTTAAAGAGAAATTCATTTGTAGTTCTGTCACACTTGATCATTCATTAAAATATTTTTGAAGTGTGTTTAAGGGTTTTAATAGTACATCTGAGCTTAAATGGTTTAATAGTAGAACATCATTTGTGTTTATACCATAAAATACCAAAAGAAAACTCAGTTCCAAAATTCTAAATTATTAGCAACGCTCCACTATGAAGCAGTCTATTTATTTTTTATTCTCAGCAGTGTAAGAGGTAAAGGGTATACTTGTCCTATGATAATGAAATACCTTTTAGAGTGGCCTATTAATGCCACATCAAATGTTAATTATATAGCTGGCTAATTAAGTCAAATGCTGTTACGTGGTTCTGTCTATATATTTAATGTGTCCATAAATTTGGCATCATGTGTTAAAGGAGCAAATTGCTTTAAAATGTGGATGTAAATTGTAAATAATTATGTTAAAAGAACTGAGGCTGGATTTTGGTGAGCTACTTTAATAGGGTCAAGGGCTAGTACAGGTGGTGAGATTTTAAATTTTACATTATCATTTTGCTAGCACTAATTTAAATGAGGAATAACTGCTCTGTTGAAGCCCAGGCTATTTTTCTAACCTCCCTGTTTCAAAAAAATGGATTCCTGTGTAGTTGGAGACAGAAAAGAGCTACTGTTTAGAAAAACCAGAAACTAGTGACATACTTTGAACCTTGACCATGAACTTTGGGTTGACTTTGAAGGTTTCCTCCTACTTATCAAAGGGTCTTTCTCCAAATCAGAAATAAATCCTTTAGATCCAATGATACATTTCCATGTATCTAAGATGGTCAGCTGCAGTCCTAAAAGCCCTTACACTGGAGTGTAACTCTCCAAATAATGCCTGCTAGTGAGTTCCATAGAAAAAATATTGGGAAATGGGTCTGGCAGTAGGTAGTTGCTGCTCCCAACGATGAGGTAAGGTTCTGCTGTCATTTTATACTATAGTATAGTATACATACTATATATCTCAAGGCTGAAGACAAATCTGCTTAGGTAAGGATAGAAAACAGCTTCACAGGTGCAGGGTCTTCCTGAAATCTAACATGGATTCTAGCATATGTCCTGAATATACCAGGAAATGTAGACAAACCCACTGCACAACACAGGAAGCTTTAATGACTCCATAGTGTGGCTTTTGGGATAATGCATTCTGCTTCTTGTCTTTTACAATTGGAAGAGGATATGTAATTGTAATTACATATTAATTAAAATGCAAGAAGGATATGTAATTGTAAGACAGGAGACTTGGACTATGGGACGTGTGTGTTGGGGAGAAGTTTGCAAGTGAGAAAAGCCCTCTTGCGATTGGGAAAGCAGTATGCAGTCCAAAGATTACAAACAAAACATGTTTCTAAATGTGTGCACTAATGATATTGCACTGTACAGGATGCCGCTTTTAGGCTACTGTTTTAATGAACATCCCATTAAACAGCATTATTAGGAAATCTGTCTTTGCAGTTTGGATTGTTTGAAGTTAAAACTGTATTTCTGTAATGCCATTTTAAGTATGCACTGTAGTTCTGTTAGCACATATCCAGAGAGAGAGAAAAGAGAACCAAACCAAATCTTATAATGGAAAAAAAAGTTAGTATTTTGCCCTCAAGCTTAGCAAAGTGTAGAGATAAATGCAAATCTTTTCCTTTTAAACACGATTGCAGAAAGTATTTTACGTGTATTATCTGAAAAGGGCTATAATATTTCCCATTATGTTTTACAGATATTAGCACTTTTTGCTATTTATGTATTTTAAAAGTTATATGGTCAAAATAATCTTCTGCTTAGCATCTCTTAAAACTTTACCTGCAAATGTAGCAGGGATATTACATTTACTTTAATACTTGTATAAATCTATGCAGAATTTTTAATAAAATGTAATATATTTTATAAGCTAATAATTGGGTAATTAAAGGTTTCTAGCATGCATTCCTATCATTTGCAGATACTGAAACATTTTGATAATCTTTCTCACTAAAGATGTGAATGTTTTAATGTACCTTCACTGTTTCTACTTTTGGTAGTCCAATGGGAATTCAGTAATGACATTTTGTCATGTTGAACTGTGAATATAAATTTGTACTGTACAGTCCTCATATGTTATATATAGTATGCTATATGTGTTACACTTGTTAATAAAACAACAAATATTAAATGCCAATATGTAGTTAAAACTATACTTTAAAATTGGCAATTTTTATTTTTAATGAAGATAATATTGTACTAAAATTCATTGCTGGAAATCAGTTGTTGCAGGTAAGGTCAGCTGAACAGTCAGTGACTGTAAGGTCAGCTGAACAGCCTTGACTGAAACTACAGTAATTTTTTAGATTGTTCAAAGCAGTGTAGGAGAAGCTTTGGTTGCTGTTTATCTATCTAATTGCTCACCCTAGGAATATCACTAATTGCAAATATCAGAGCAGATCATCTTATTCAGTATGTTCCTTCTCATGTGCTTGAATACAAACCAAGATGATGACTCATCGCTTTCCGGATTGGAAATCATGATCTGTTTTTCCACAAGAAAGAAACCAGCTCTTTTGAAAAGGTTCATTGAGAGTTGGTCTAGGTAGGATCATCAGGTTCTGCCCACCCAGGAATTGTCCCACAGAACCTGCAAGTAAATTGATTTTCTCCATTGCTTGCATCTGACAGCTGTCAAAAGTTAAGCTGCCAAATGTAACCAAATATATGAGTGATCTTTCTTTGCAAAACTGGGATGATGGCTTATTCACCCCCTTGGTGGCAAGATCCTTATGTCTTGCTTTTCTGAGTAATTTATACCCTAAGGTACTTGTATCCCTGCAGTTTGTACTTGTATCCCTGAGATTCTGCAGTTCAGGGACATGCAAAAGTGTGAGTCATCCATTTACATAAGTATTTGCTTTTGACTACTGTAGTTAATTTTGACATCTTCCATTTTTAAAGTTGGATTAAAACAGGTAGAACAGGTTAAAAATTACAGGGAACAATATCAGTGTTTAGACTTTATTCATCTTTATAGTTTCCAGCCATATACTAATGCCCCTAGATTCAGCTTCTGAGTAAAGTCTTCTGACATCCAAACTCCTAGTGTATTGCTCACTGCTTAAACAGTTATCTGGGGGTTTGCTGCCTATATGAATAATCTTAATCTGGCAAGATCTTAGGTAAATAGCCCAGGTTTTAGCAGGATTTTGGCAACACAATAACCCATGTTCCAATAAGAATGTATGGTTCAACAACAACCCATGTTCAACTTCTATTCAACCCGAGTGTCAGTTAATTGAGCTGTCTGAACCCAGCCAGTGGCTGGGTTCATTCAACATGTCAAGCCACAGTGGTTTATAAGCTGTGGTTATATAGTATGTTGCCTGAACCCAGCACTCTTCCCACAGTGTGGTTTATAGACCACCCCAAGTAGCCATGGCTTGTGGAAGGTTACTTCTCCAAACCAAGACAACAAAATAAGCCATGGTCAAGTCAAAAAGTCAGAGAACCTCTTGGTCAGAGCAACTGAAAGTCAGCATAACTGCCTTTCCTAAGCACCCTTAAATTCCAAAGCAGCACTTTGGGATGACTGGAAAATACTTCCATTCTCTGCAAGCAAGGTAAATTACAAAACTGAGGATACTGTTGGAGCTTCCTAGCATCGACCAGAAAACTCCGAGAATCCTGCTTGGAAGAGAGAATTGAGGAGGTGTCCCCAATACACCTTTCAACAGGTCCTTGAAGGTATGAGGCAATTATGAGCAACTCAGATCCACAAGAACACCCTCCCCAGAAGTCCTGAGGGTTCTTCTTCAAAGGGCGCTTTTCCACATACTCATCATTTTTAAAAAGTTTAAAAAATAGCAGTGGACCACAAAATTGCAATATGACATGTACACTGTGCCCATGCAGCAGTCCACTGTTTATTTTATTTATTTTAATGATGGAAGGCACTAAGTGCTTTCCAAAAAGCATCTTTCCGCTCCTCAGCATTGGACCACACTCCTTTTTGCAAGACTTCGATTTAAAGTCCCATCTTCTTTTCTCTAGGTATTTCCTCTGCAAAGCTGGTGTCTTTTAGTCAGGGTGAAGAGGTTGGATGCATCTTAGTCTAGCTCCTCCATCTTGACCATTCCACCTTGGGTGACCCTGCTAAGAGACCAGCCTAATGAGAGAGTCTAGCCTCCTGGCAGAGTTGCTCTCAGCTTATCTGGCTTCAAATCCCCTCACCACATTAAGGTGTGCATCCAAGAGGTATATCTAAGTACTATTTAAATAGTAATCAATAATTTCAATCGATGTTAAACAAATTTGCTGCATTGACCGATTACATTCCTAAAGAAGGCTGTAGACTGACTATGAAGCCATTGATCAATGCACAAAGTTTTTAAAGCTTATGAAGAATATTGTTATGCAACATCACCCAGTAATAAACTATTATTTGTGCTGGTAACTATAATCTCCTTAATTTGAGCCCCAAAGAATGCTGCTGTACTCTGTGCTCAGCAGGGTTATATTAGGCCACAAGAGAGACTATCTAAATTTTAATTTAATCCAATATTTTTTCCTACGCAAAACAAACAAGTAAACCAAGCCCCACACCCATGTAGGGTCTGGATATTTTCCTAGCTTAAGAGCATAAAGGTATTAGATACTTTTTGTAGGTTTACTTAACTACATTTCGAGACCAAGGAATATACCGTTTCTAGTAAGATGAATGAGCACTTAAAAGTGGAGTCGCAAGGCAATTTTGGTAATTCCTGGTTCTGATCAAGATACTAATTCATCCCATTTGTAATGTTTTGCTGTATTCTAAATTGAGAACCATTTCCCAAAGGGATTTTTTTTTTTTTTGGCAGGGGGTGGGGGAAATGCAAAATGAGAGTCTTCAGCACCATGCCAAGTATTGAAAGCCAAGTGCCATTTAGGTATGTCAGACCCAGGTTTTAGAGGGCCCTTTGGCAAGACCTTCTCAACAGGCCCCTTGCCTCAGTGAGTCTAACTTCTCACCAGCATGATCACCAGCTGCTATAGTTCCTCATCCTCTTTCTCATCACTGATTACTTGACAGTGAACTTTTGAGAAGATAAACCATGGCATCAACTTCTCCTCCTTACCACTACTATTGGGACCAGAGAAAGCCACAACCAGGTTGCACTGGCAAAGAGGAATGATTCCAGAGGTCTCTTACCAGTTGCTGAGATACAGGACCTTGGCAGGTGTTGATGCTGACCCTATTTAGGTATATGTGTTAAAGCTCTTTCACATGAAGCCCCTAACACTTGGTTCTATTTCTCTGTGAAATCTGAATTGGGAGGTTGTGCATGCTTTGAGCTAGGGTCCAGCAGTTTTGGCTTGGATGAGAGCTAATACAATATATTGGGGCCAAGTCCTGGTAAGAAAACCTATGGATGGGCAATGGAAATTGGGCTGTTTGCCTGGTCTAGATGAGGTAGCACTATGGATGCAGCCATGTCACTGGAGGCCTGAGTGATCTTGGTGTCCCAAAGCATCCATTACCAACTTTGGTTTATACACTAATTGCACATGTTCCTGGATAGGAATAATCTGTCTATACTGGTTCATACACTGGTAATCTGATGAGTAATACTGCTGTATGTGGAACTTCCCTTGTACCAGGTTTAGAAGTTGCATAACAACTAGGGTACTTGCTGGGTCACCCACCTATGTTCATATAAGACCTGTACTAAATAAATTGCACTAGCTTCTTATTAGCAATGTTCACAGAAAGCTCTTGGGACAAGGTTCTCCAGCAAGCCACCTTCTTTTATGCAGCCAGTTTACCTTTAAGAGCTTCAGATGAGGCCTTGCCAGTCATTCCACAACAAAGAGAATGTTGGCACATTGATACCTTGTTGTAGATCTTCTTGGTGACCATGTCCACCTTCTGGAAAACCCTCACTGATGCCGTTTGGAAGCCAGAAAATAAGGCATATTTCAAGCACTTCCTGAAAATGCATTTGTTCAGCCAAGCTTTATGGAGCCTGCAACTAATCATATGCTCTTAGTGCTGTTTATATCGTTTTCTGCTGTTATGTAAACTGCACAAAATCATTTTTGATTGTGCATTTGGAGTGTGTCAGTAATGTGTGTTTATGAAACCACTTAGGGATTTTATTATAGTAAGCAGCACAGAAGTATCACTATAAAATAAATACACAGCCGAATGCATGGCACCCACGCGAGCTCTCAACAATTCTCATGAGAGGGCTGAAACTGTTTCTTCCACCTCTGCAGCTCCCAGTGTGGGAAGCAGAATCATGCAAGTACTCCGGAGCGGTAGCTTCATCTCTGCAGCAAGCAGCACAGCTGCAGAGAGCTGGCAGGGCTCTTCAGAGCATCCCCTAGAGGAGACAGGGCAGCCATAGCAGCAGAAGTCCTCTTCCAGGTGGAAAAGCAACACAATCCCACATTGCTCCTGCTATACACCTATATGGGCACTGCAGGTTCTTCACTGGAACCCCCAGCCAGCCCTGGGTGCAGTTCTACAAATAATCTATAGCCTATGAGTGAATGCAATAACTTAGTTCTATTAGCAGAAATTGCAGTGGAAACTGCAAAATATTTTGACTGTGCCTCAAACAGTGAGCGGGAACAGCATTTCCTTTGCATAGCCAGCATTTTAAAAGTCTTAAAAGAAATAAAAGACTTTAAAAAATAAAATTCTGGCTCCTCAGCTCTTCTGAGGTTCTATCATTGCCAAGTTCTGCTTTTCTTACTAGGTGTCATGAGCTAAGTGTTCCCTCCCAAGCAGGACAGACTCTCTAGCACTTCTTGTAAGCATCTTTATTCTACATAGAAGACTCTAAGCATTCACAATCCTCTGAGCATACACAAAGTGTAGTTGAATCCTCTCTACCCCCCTTTACCCAAAGCTTTGCTTGTGAGCACATCAGAGCCCATCTCTGGAAGGAGGAATGCACCTGCATTCTGCACTCTGAGCCCCTAATCGGGCCAGCCTGTGTCTGTGCCGGTGGGTCCTTGGGTCCATGTCTTCAGGAGACAGTTGTTCTCCATCCAAGAGACTACCCAGTTCCAAATCTCCTCCCTCCCGTCCTTCATCTGCTTCATTCCCATTCCCACAGGTGAAAGGGAGACTGGCCCCATGGGTGTCCTTGAGCTACTTTCATCCAGAGCAGGCTCAGACTGGTACTGAGCGACTGGGTCTGCAGATGCGTTACAACAATTCCATTATCAGTGTTTGCGCTCTGAGCCTCATCGAGTTCAGCCAACTCCCCATCATCCTCAGACCCTGAGCTATCAATCCTACCAAAAGAGGCCACCTCTCATGCACGCCTGGGAATCTCACCGGAGCACACATGCACAACAGTAAGGTGGACCAATGTGTAGTCCAGTGGAGGAGGCAGGGAACACAGGGACGGAATGCACCTTACATCAAGAACAGCAAAAATGAGCTTTGTGGGGTACTATTTTGACTTTAAACAGCAAGTTTGTTTTTCCATTAACTTTCCCATCTACCCAATATCGTTAGCATAATAGCCTTGATGAAACCCAGGTGCAACAAAGTGTATCAACTCCACACTGCTGTAAAATCTCTTGAAATTATTGACTATGCATGGCAACCGGAAACCACACTTTTGGTTGGGGTCTGGTGCTGTGAACCAAGCCTTACATTTTTTTTCCCTTTCATCTCATTTTGCATAAACAGCTGTTCATAGTAAACATAATTCCTATATTAAACTGAAGTTACTTTAGCTTTTCCTGTTTCTTTCCCAGAAAAGTTAATTTCTGTGTTAGCATAAAGACCTTCTACTTTCTTGCAAAGCTCCACTAGAGGGCACCCATGATTCATTTAAGGATCCAGCATATTGCTCCATGGACAGGGATGCTGGGAAGATGTACCCTATCCTTATACCTTATACCTAGTTTTACAGTATGCATATTTCTCTGAACTGATTTCCATGCATGTGATTAAGCATAGGTAAGTGTACAGATTCTTATCAAGTCATGAAAAATGTGCTTGAAGACATGACCTAACCAGTGAATTTTAGTATGTTGCTGACATAGGATGTGTTCAGACAGCACAACAAACCAGGGTGGCTTTTTACAATTGCTGGTCTGTCTTGTTGTTTGAACCCAGTCGTGTTATTTCACCATGGTAAGTTTGGTCTTTAGAAAGCATCATATGAAACAATTTTTTGGAATGATTTTTCTGTACCATCATAGCTTGTCATGATGTCTAAACTGAGGATCATGGTTACCATGGTCATGGTATGCAATTAACACTGAGCCCTCTAGAAAGACTGGCAACTGAAGGAGCCACTCCAGCTATCCTGCCTGTATGTATGGATAAATGAGGAAGAGGCAGATGACATAGGCAGGGAGCTGTGCTCCTAAGGATTCGATTTCAGGTACAGTGGCTGAAGGGATAGAGACCAAGAGTGAGAAGACTGAGTGGGGAGGATGGAAACCACAAGAAAGGAGAAACCATTTGAACATCTGTCAGATAGATCATGGTAAAAAAAACAAAAAAATCCTGCAAACCATGGTAACTACTGAGGATCATTTGTTGTGTTGTGCGGGTGCAACTGCATTATACAATCTCCCAGTGCAGTGATGGCGAACCTTTTAGAGACCGAGTGCCCAAACTGCAACCCAAAGCCCACTTATTTATCGCAAAGTGCCAACACTGCAATAAAACCTGAATATGATGCTGCAGATTCAAATATGCCAGGGGGAGAGCACAACGTTAATTAGAACATCTCTTTGCTAAATCTTAGATATTAAATTTCAATTTTTCATACGAAAACTCAAAGCTAAAATCTTGTGTTAATAAAAACGAATGTATTAAAATGCACAGCCAGTCCAAGCATATATATCCTTGGCAGCGCACTGACCAGCCATGCAAAAGCTCGGACAAGTCGTGGCTAATGAGTCACAGCTCATGGCATTATCACCTGGTGCTGCTACTCCTTTCTGAGCATGCGCATGGCCTCTATGTGCGCTGTTATCCGATGCTCAGCTGCTGGAGCAATGCTGAGGTGATTTGGCTTGTGTGCCGAAAGAGAGGGCTCTGCATGCCCACTGTGGCACGCATGCCATAGGTTCGCCACCACTGTCCTAGTGAATGGTTCTCCTAGTGGACCTCGTCCCGTTGATATACCTACTTTTCACCCAGCGGCCTCATTTGGAATCCCATCTGCTCTCCAAATCAACCACTATACTAACAAATACAATTTTATATGCTAAGTTACACACAATTCATTATTATGTTCTTAAAGCAGTGAAGTAACTGTGGAACAGATCAGAATTTAAGTATTGCATATACTTAAATTTTCCCCCAAATTTTCTTCTTCCTTCTGCTTTGGACATTTTCAAAAAGGTTACACTTTTATAAACAGCTAAAGTTTCCAAGGAGTTTTAAGGAAAGATGAATATTTGAGCAGGCATCCATAACTCCGCTCACCACAGAGAAGAGTGAACAACCCTCTGGTAAGTACGAAGAGCAACCAGTCTGCCACGTTGAAGCTGCAGAGGATGGCACTGCTAGGGATTGCCCTGGAGCTGGGTGGTATTCGCTGCTCCTCCTAGCCTCCAAACCTGGGGAAAAAAGGAAAAGGTCATGGGACAGCCACAAGGTCACTTGTTAAGCCACATCATGGCCCTGGTTCCCAATGAAAATGCCTATGATTGTGAATCGCACATAAAATAAGCTGTGAAGATGTGCCTGGTTATGCAGGACTAGCTCGGGTCCATACCAAAATTACAATAAAAAGTGTGGCGAACATCTTTCCATTATAGTTCTCCATGGCTAAGAAGAAGAAGGCATCAGGGCATATGAAAGAAGCAAAAGGCTGCACAAGGCAACAAAGTTGGGATGAAGAAATCATGGCATAGCTTGGTATGCAGGGCATAAGCTAGGACCCAGAACGTTGCAGTTTGTATTGACATATAAAACTGGTACATACAGGAACTGAATAGCTGGTGCAGGGCACATACAAGCAAAAGGGTAAAAAATGGAGGGGTCTCTCTCATTCCCCTTGGTCTTTTCCCTACAGCTACAGTCTCAAGATATGCTCTGGTTTGCAACAGAGCAATATAATTCAAGAAAGAAGCACTAGGACCAAGAAAGAACAATAGGATAAAACAGGATATAAAAGGATAAAGCAAGACTTGTTGGGGCACAGGGGGGTGCACTCTACTTCTACGCAGAACAACCCTGGCCTGACATCCTTACCTTCAGAGCAAGGAGCTCTGAAGCAGACATTCTCAGTACTTGTTTAAATAGGAGTAGAAGGCTTCAACAGTACCCCATTCCCCTTCTGTATGATGCTGTATCCTGTTCATGGCAAGTTTTCTCAGGAGAAAAGTCCAGAATGCCATTTTAGGATTGTAGACTGAAGATTACCACCAGCTAATTTTTGTATATTATCAAATAAGTCAAAACAATCCATCTTTGTTTTGTTTCTAATGTAAAAGGAGCATGGGAAGATGGGTTTCCATTAAATTTGTCCTTTCTCTGTGTAAAAACTATTGCATAATTACCTCATAAATATTCTGATTTCCATTTAACATAACTGTCTTTCAGCTTCTTTGAATTCTCGTGGTATTTAGAAAATACCTAAATAATAACGAACACTTTGCACTGAAAATCTTTGTAACAAATGCTACACTTGTCAGCAGTACTACAATTGTTTCCCCAATATGCTGAAATTTCTTACCTGTTTATCGGTCTCAACGAAAACTGACTTTTATCTATAATTGCTGCATTTCACCTTCATTCTGTGGAAGCGTAATCTGAATGGCTGCCCGAAGATTGGCCCAGAAAAGTGCGTGCTTGCTTTTTTCTTTTGGCCATTCCAAGTATGTTCTCTTGGCCATGAGGGCTTTGAGTTTGTGGTACCTGGATGGAATTACGTATTTAGGAATGGGCTCTAATAAAACAAGGATCAAATTGTCTGCATTTTCACTGAATACCTTGTGCTGGGCAAAATAGAGCTCATAATGACACCAGTCGCTCTGCACAAAATTAGGAGACAACACAAAGATGGTCTTGTAACTTTTCTCAGTACAGTCAATGATGTTCTCAACAATGCTCTTCCCTGCAACAAAGTTCCTCTCATGCTGGCAGATGCGTATGGATGAATCCTCCTTCTCCAGATTTGGAATCAGGACATTTTTCACCCAGTCAGAATCACGCTCACTGTAGGAGATAAAGGCGTGGAACTCGATGCCCTTGAGGATGTGCTCAGGTGTCCTCTTCCAACCCCTGTGTTTCACTTGACTCCAGTGCCACGTCATCTTCAAATACCATGGGATATCCAAACAGATACAGAGGACGGAAATGGCAACCAGGGCCACCACTGTAACAATGAGAACTACAGCCATCAGAAGAGTCACATTGCAAGCAACTTCAGAGACATGAAAATCTGTTAAAGGTGTTCCCTTTAATTGCTGAGGATAGTCACATGTGTACAAGTCAGGCCAACCAACAAACTCCACTGATCCTTGTTTTTCAAGATTAATGAATGGCCTTAACTCACAGGAACACATGAATGGGTTGTGACCTCCTTTTAAGGTCCTGATATTCTGACAGCTTTGGAGGAACTCGGAAGAGTTCGAGGCAACTAAATTACTTTCTACATTTAGTAACTGGAGACCTCTAAAATGACCACAGCCAGGCAAGGCACTTAGTTTATTAAAAGCCAAATGTAGTTCTTTTAAATTGTTCAGCTCAATCATCTCCTTAGGAACACTTGAAATGTGGTTGTCTTGCAAATCCAGTATTTGAATATTGACTGGCAAACACCAAAAGACTGACTCAGACAAAACATTAGATGACAAGTTCAATTTAACTAGCATTTCTCCCCATAGGCACTTATCCCTATTGTCTTCATACTGTAATAAATTCTTGCTCAGGTCCAAATCTTTCAGAGACTGCATGAGAGCTGCCATTGCACTCACTTTTCTAAGCTCTTTCAAACTATTGCTTTGTAAAACTAGTGTTTCTAGGAGGGTCAAGTGATTGCATCCTTGGAAAACTGAGTCAGTCAATGCATTATCTGAAAAATTTATGTAGGTAAATTGACTTGGTTTTGAAGGGCAAACCATGTGTACCAAACCTGTCCTAACAATTGTCAAGAATTCAATGTTCATATCTGAAAAGGACTGGTATACAATTTTCTGATCAAATAAGTAATTGTTGAATTTAGCATTGTTAATAACTAAAGCTTTTACTGAAGTAGGAATGTCATGTAATGGTTCAGAACTGAATTCTGTAATGGTCGTATCATCGACAGTGAAATATTCAACAGTGGATTGCCACACGATCTTAAACACAGCAAGCAAGCATTCCCATGAAAGTTGTCCATTACTCACTGTTAAGTTCTGCAATCTTCCATTTTTGTTGAGCATTAACAAAAATGTTGAAAGATCAGAGACTTGGTTTTGTTCAATTTTTGAAAGTTGTAAATTTTCTGTAATATTGAGTTCTAAATCCAATAAAATCCGGAATTCTGTATTCAGGGGCAGTACAATTTGAAGGTTTTTTGCACTAAACACTGGAAGATTTCCAGAGCTATATTCAGAGAGGTATTCTAAGCCCAAGAAGAGAGTATCTAGTTGTAAATGAGCTAGAGCATGGAAATCTGATTTTTGAATTCTTTTAAGACTGAGGCCAAGATATTCCAACTTCAATGTTTTTCCAGTCTTGGGGCATATGGGCATGGCTGTGTAGTTATTGTAAGAGAGATCTAGATGCCTGAGACGTAGCATAGGATGACAAGAAAGCATCTGCAAGTTGTTGTGAGATACGTCCAGATGTTCTAAATTGGTATTGTATTGGAAAACACTGAAGTCAAACTCTCTGATTCGGTTGTACGACAGAATGAGTGTCTGTAGTCTGGAAAGTGAATGAAAATCAGACATCTGTAGTTCAGTGATATTGTTGTGTGACAAGTCCAACACTGTTGTTTGTGTAGATAGGTTCATAGGAACAGTAACTAGCTGTTTCTTTGAATAGTTTGCTTTAAAAACATTTTCTGCTGTGGTAGAGATAATGCTCCAGAATGCTGTTGTGAGTATACAAGTACAGAGAAAACTGCAGGTGCCTGAACTTTTGTTTTCTGCCATAATATTTCAGGATTATTTAAACAGGCTTATCAAAATTCTTGTATTTCTGTAATGACCACTGTCCTGTAGGAAGAATCCACATTAAAATGGTAAGCACACTAATAGAAATGTTAAGTGTTAGTCTTCCATAAACTGTTATTTTTATTATTGTAGTAACAATAGAAGACACTTTGCAGTGTATCAGAATTAAACAGCTGTTAAGAATATACTTATGAAAGGATTTCCTGCTAGCCACCCAGAACTGGCTGTTGAAGATACTGAAAGTCTTATTTGTTTTTTAAATAAGTTTTATTTGAAATTATAAACCTTAAAAACAAAAAGAAAACTACAAACAACATTCATCATCAAAAACATCGAGCCCGCTGGGTCAGCCCCCACACCCTTCTTTTTCCATTTATGATAACTTAAAAAACATATTTAAATCTATGCCAAGTCCCGTTTCTCTAGCCAATAGTAAAAAGAGTCCTAAGTTTGATAGAAGTCTGAAAGTCTTATTTGTTAAGCAGGTCAAAAACTGGTGGGATCCACCCCTGGAGATTTATTTCTCATGCAGTACTTAGAAGTGTAACTGTAGCATAAAGTACATACAGTGGTACCTTGGCTCATGAACTTAATCCATTCAATGACTCTGGTCACGACCCAAATTGGTCGTGAGCCAAGTCAAATTTCCCCATAAGGTTCAATGTAAATGGTTGTAAATAAGGTAACCATTTTTTAATCACAAAAATTTGAAGCAAAGTGACAAAGAACAACAGAGTAACAAAGAACAACAACGATTGCAGCCATCTCCATCCCCCGAGCACGACCGTGATCGCACCCGTCTTCCATGCATGAGCACGACTGCAGCCATAGACGGGTATGATCACGGTCGCATTCAGCAAAGGAAGACGGGCACGATCGCAGCCATCTCCCCCACCCCAAGCACCACCGTGGCCATCTCTCCCCCAAGCATGACTGTGATTGTGCCAGTCTTCCCTGCACGAGCGCAACCGTGACCGCAGCCATAGATGGGCACAATCGCAGTCATGCTCAGGCAGGGAAGATGGGTGCGACTGCAGTCATCTCCCTCCCCCACCCAGCACGGTCATGATCATGCAGGAAAGACGGGTGCGATCGCGATTGTCACCTAATGCAGAGTTTGCAACCTGAGGCAAAAATTTTCTGAAATTTCTTTTAGCAACCTGATTTGGTCATGAACTGAGGTGTTCGTGAGCCGAGGTACCACTGTATGTGCATTCCACCATGGATAAGCATGTATTTGACAGTCAAATGAATTCCAGACTACTATACGAAAACCCTGATCATTAGCAGAACCTTTCTCAGTATGATTGACTCCCACAAACAAATCTGTTTTCACCTTTAAAATAGTGCACATGATTCAGTTACAGATGTCATTGCATCACATTTGGTTTAGTCAGCTGCAAAAGATGAAAAGACTGATTCACCTTTCATACTTGTGAAGAGGGAATTTCAACAGGTATCATAAAAGGACAGTTCCTGAAATTGCCTCTTTTACAAAACCATTAAAGGTACACAAGGCCTACCCTCTTTGGCATCTGGCCCACTTCATTTGGCACTGATACACAACAAAAGACAGCTTAGAACTTGCTTAAATAAAGGTAAGTAGCATAAGTGTTTTGAACTAGGCGATGGTCCACAACATGAAATGCATGTGTGTGCATCTTTGCTGTGGGGGTTTTTAATGTTTGCATTTGACTGGTTGGGAAATGTTTGCTTTGCAAAATTCTTGCTGCATAAAAGATTGGCATCATTGCTTTAAGTAATTGCCTGTTCCCCTGATCTCAATTTGTTAATGAGCAGCCTTTGCAGGATCTCTATAAGTTTCCAGTACTCTCTCCTCATAAGAAAAAAGGACCATGTAAAAAGCTGCTTCTGCTATATTTTAAGTTTTCTTAACTCAACTTTTTATGAACTTTTTGCCGTGTAACCTCCATTTATCTTCAATGACTGCATTAGCATGCATTATGATTACAATTCAGCAATAGCAAACAAAATAAAATAAAATATGGAAATGGCCTGCAGCGTATGTTGATTTAGCTCTAAGGCTTCTACTCAGGGTCAGCCTTTCATACACAATTGTTAGGATAATAGATCATACTGGTACTTTCACAGTAAGCACCTACTCTAAGTATGTGCCAGAATCCCAGGAACATGCCTCTGTCCAACTGTCCAGTTCAGCCCTCAGGGAAGCAAAAGCATGTACAGTGTTTTCTCAATCAGCTATGGCAGATGTATATGCATAAGATCTGCTCTTGGGAAAAAGTACTCACAACACTCATTTCACAGCTAATCCGCATGTACAGCATATTTCAGCTGCCTTATAACTCTGAAAGCAACAAGAAAGAAGAGTGTCTTTGATGATTATGCCAAAAAGAAAGCTACCTTAAGAGCTATTCATTTCATTGGGTCTACTCTAAGTAAAACTAACTTAGTATTTTGAGTAAATTTTTACTGTTAGACTTAAAAGAGAGCAAGCACAAAATAAAGTAGTAATGCCTGCAGTATTTCCTGAAACATTACAAAAATTCATCCTGACCAAATTAAGATGAAGCAAAACTTCTACCACTCTTTCATGATCTAAAAATAAGTGTAACTTACAGGAAATCAATGCTGTTGAGAACACTTCTTCTTTTTCAACTTTGTTTAAAAAAACAGTTGCAACCTTCATAATGAGACTTATCTGGACCTACATGCTGCCAATACTTGCTCATATATCTAAGCACATATATCTAAATTTAAACTTGCAGCTATAACTTTGGATCAAAACAAAGAAAAGTAGCCATCAGGGTAAAATGGAGAATGAAACACAAGCTTTTCTTGTAAAAAAAGATGATCCTGCTACTGTTCATATCAGCTATTTGTGTTTATACAATTGCATTGCATTCAGCTGTTGGAATCATACAGTACTACCTTCACTACTGATAAGAAATGTACAGGGTTAGCTCTGATTGTTTCTAAGGCAATGTGGACTGAACCAAACAGATTGTGTTTTGGGTGGCATCATGTCATCTTAGTAACACGAATACAGTTCCTAAGCAACTTAATTCCTCATATTAAGCTAATAATCCTATGGGCAGGTCACATTGCCCAGGAATGGAACTGGCTGGCAAGTCAGCCTAGACTGGTAAGAAGTGCTATGGACAGAGAGGATACTTGAGCATCCAATTCCAGTAGCAGCCCCAAGCTGGTTCTTAGTGGAAGCGCACCCACAGGCTGGAGCAGGTTGAATCCCAGTTTCTTTGTAAACTTTATCACTACCTCAGTCTTATCAGTTTATTAGCTCTCATGCATCTGTTCTTTTGTAAGGACTGCAGGATGGTGTGCAAGTCTGGCTTGGTGTGCAAGATGGTTGAGGAAGTCTGGCTTAAGTGTTCCTAACAAAAAATGATTAGCACACTGTTTCAGTATATCCTGAACAGATGTCCAGCAGAACTTGGAGAAGCAGACACTTCACTTTCCGACACACTGAACAGTGTTTGTGGAGATGCAATTTGGCAGTTTGAAATAGAAAAAAGGCAGACCATGAAGCAGAAGCTCTCCCTTCAGACTGGATGCAGCCTAACAGCTCTGATGTCTGATAAAAAATATTTACTGTCCACCTCCACTTGTGCTCTACGTGCGGTAAACAAGCCTGGTGTTACAAAATTGCTCCAAAGGAAACCAAAGTGGGGGAAAACACAAAACCTGCATTGTGGCAATTCAAATTCTGCACTAAGAAATCTGAGTTAGATGGCCTTGCAATTGAGAAGACTGGTTTCCTTTCTCTTATTCTGCGTAGATGGTTTTGGGTTTCCTGGTCATGCAGAGAAGCAAGATGCTCTGTGATGAACTAAGCCCCCTACCCCAGTTTCTAAGATTTCAACAGACATGATGCACACATTGTTATATCTTCATCCATAAGGACTACTAACTTTAACTAGCACGAAATCTTCCACATGTTTGGATAACCCAATGTTCTGCAACTCCCAGCAAGCCCCAGTCAACCACATCGCCAGGAGAATGTGGTTGTAGGTCATTCTCTAAAACACGTATAGGATCACACACTTACTCATTGACAGATTTTTAAATGAAAGCTAAGATGCTCAGGAACCGAAGTCTGCATCTATTTTTGTGCTGTATGTGTTTGTGTGTCTTTGTTTCTATAGAATTGCAGCAATCACATGGCTCTGGTTATAACCTAACCAGTAGAATTCAAGTTTTATGCTTTATGATTTTGAGAGATGTATCTTGAAAACCTCTAAGGGGGTCATCTTCATCTCACATCAAGAATATACTTTTGATCAATCCTATTAAGACAATGTTGTTGTCAATTTTCAGATGGACCCTTTTTGTCTCAGTCTACTTTTTGTTAAGCTGGCTTATTTTCTGCTATGCTTAGAGGACTTCTTGCCATTCTGATTTTGTCCAGAGACCAGTACTTTAAGGCTAGATGGGCAGAAGACATTTTCCAGAAGCTTTAACCTTCCAGCTCACAGAACCCCTGGCCATGTCCAGGAATGCTGGCAGTCAAAAAACAAAGCAACTGGAGAAACATGCGACACCCTTGCTTTAGGGAGACATTTGGAGTGAGTTGCGACTTCTAGCAAAAGTATTCTGTCTTCCTTCCTTTGATTGGCCAGTGTTTTCTTTATACAACCTAAGATCCTTAAAAAAAACTGCCATGTAAACACCAAGTAGATTCCTACAGCTACTCGGGTGATTGGCACTAGCACCTCTGAGAGCTTTGTTTTTAAAAAGCCAGGTTACACCTTAGAGCTGCTACACATTACCCTACGGACCAAGAAAGCAAGAGACTACCCAGCCAAGTCTTTTCTTGCCTGGATTCTGATTTAAATTCAGTGATCTTTAACATTCTTTTCTTACTGTTGCTTCAGGTTACTGATGTGGTCACTGTGCTTACATATGTTTGTGTGTGTTTCATCATTTGCTAAAGCAACTCTAGTTTCTATGGAGAAAACAGTTGGGGAAAAAATGGAAAGATTATATGTGAAGAAAGTCCAGCCACTTTCATTAAATAATGGGACTTTTTTGTAACCACGTGGTAAGAAACGTCCTGTGCCTGCTGGCACTACATCGTCTCAGGAACGTTCTCCACAATAGCACACTATGCTAAAAGAGCTGTTTATTGACAATAAACGACTTTCGCTGTCTATTTATAAATCAATGCAGGCGTGGAGAATCCGTGGCCCTTCAGATATTGTTGGACTCTAATTCCCATCAGTCCCACATCAGTACTCTGGCCAATGGATGGAAAATTTTGCTATCCTGGAGATCCACAAGTGCCCTGTTACCAGATGAACGCCAGTCAGTATGCTTGAGGCGAGATGAGTACTAATATTGCGCCTGCTTAAGAGGGGCTGTTACGACCACTATGCAGCTGCTTCTTGAGAAGCAGCTGCAAAGCCTGAGAATTCCTGCGCCTCAAAAGCACAACCCTATTCATATTTAGGCCAAAGAAAATTCTACAATTCCCAGCATTCCCGAGCTGCCTAAACACGCATAGGATTGTGCCCCAAATGCCCAATTATTTAGAAAGTTATTCTCATGCCACAGTTAATAAGAAGATGGAGAGGGGAAGGGGCGGGGGATGAAAGCTTAGCCACAAGGCGCCAGCATGCGAAAAGTTAGCAATGCAGAAGCGTCTACCAATTTGCCGCGTTTTTGTCTTGCTTTTTTTTTTTTTTTTTTTTTACCTGGATCGCGTGTCTCTGACTTGAGCAGCCGGAGAAAACAAGCCCCGCCGTCAGAACTGTGTAAAAAGCTATTCTAGGCAGCCTTTCCGGCTCGAATAAAAAGAAAAGCTAAACTCAAAAAGTACTTCCTCGCGCCGCTAACCCGCCTCCGAGACGGCTGCATTTGTTGCGATTAGCGACGCCTACTTTTTCCTGCAAACTGCACTCTCTGCCTCTGAGACTTTCTGTTTAATTGGCATTTTAGGATTACTGACTTGACGAATTGGGCAAGGCAACGAAAAGGCACCTGGAAAAGGTAGCTCTGATAGGCTACAACTACTTCTCTGTACGATTCTTAGCAATTCACAAAACTAGTTTGTCGTTTCACTTTGACCACACAATTCAGATATCGCAAAAAAAAAAAAGCTTGTAATCACGACCAAAATTGCAATCCTATGGGTTGTATCCCGATTTAGAAGCCCCACTGAAATTAAGCTTGGCGTGGCAAGCTTAAACCCTATGGATTTCAATAGACCCATTCAAAGTATAAATAATTCTGGATCCAGCCCAGTAACTAAAGAGCAAGGGCCATTAAACCGAGTAGGGTTTATTCTGAGTCAGCATGCTGAACATCAAGCTTTACACATCTGTGAAATACAGGGGAAAATAATTTATTCCACCCATTTCAGTAGGACTTAAACATGAGTACGGTGACCTGGAATACAGGTCTTCCGCCACCAAAATCCATGCATGGCACAATTCTACCACCATGTATTATCTCATGGAAACTACTGACCTGCTGTTTGGGGACTGCTCAGCCTCAACCCAGGATGGACATGTCAGGTTCTCCCTCTTAGTCCCAGGCTCTTCTTGGTCCTCTTCCTCAGAGGAATCAAAGAATCTGAAATACCTGAAGAAGAAGCTGGTGTTTCTTTCAGCAGGAGAATTTTTTCTACCACTCTCTTGATTAACAGGGTGGTGACTTCTTCCAGTAGAACATGAGTGGACCGAGTGGTGCAGATGGATTATTATCCTCAAAGGTGTAACTTTGAGCCATGACAGAAAGTATGCACTTGTGCATGGTAACCGACTTCCAAGTAGCAGGAAATAGTCCAAGTCTGAGAGAAAGCAAGTGGTTGGATCCTGATGTAGGAGTCAAATATGCCTTTTGGATTGGTCAGGAATTTTTGCCTCTTGTGGGATGGTTGTGTTTACGTCAGAATGATTTCCTGGGATAAAGGAAGGACTGTGATTTTAGTTTAAAGGTTAATCTGGTTCCAAGGTAAATTGGTCCCAAGGTGGCCACTGGCATTTCCTGTAGGGATATAATACATTAGCCTAGGCCTATGAGGACTAGAATCTTATTCGCAGCTAATTGTCCTCATTTTGTAGATCCAGAGCATTATCTATGGACATGCTCAGTAGATCTTCACTGCTGAATCCTGTGGGCTTGATCTAGCTTCCTGGTGAAGACTTACAGGATTGAGGCACATGTGATGCCTCAGAGAGATGGCAGCTGCCATGGCCTTGGAGGTGCTGTCGGCCCTATGGTGGGTACATTTACTAGCCAGCTAGCCTGTGTGCTTCAGCCTCGAATATCATTGCTAGGTTTTTGATGTCTTTCAGGAGATGAGCCAAAAAGGTTGCAACCACTTTCCACAGAAATTGTCTCTAAGGTGCCATGCCTACCACCCAAAGGCCTAGAGCTACAGAGGATCAGAATTCAGGACCCATCAAGTCTACTTTTCTTCCTTTGGAGTCAACAGGAGCAGAGTGGGGGGTTTGCTTCATTTTAGATTGGGATGCCATGTTTCTTCTGGCCTGTTTGGTAAATACCTGTCAAGTAGGTATAGGAGTCTATCCTGTGTTCCTCTCTGAGGCAGAAATGGAAGCCCATTCATCCATCAGTCAATGGACTGTCTGCCAAAATTTTGAAAAAGGCCTATAAGGGTATGTGCTCTGTGGGGACGAAGTAGAAGACAGGAACTCAAAGAGAGTAAGAAAGAAAAGGAGGGAGGCAGATAGGCAGGAAGGAAGGAAAAGAGAGGAGGAGAACTCTGTGCAACATCACAGAAGGGGTGATTTTTTTTTAAATATTACCTATAACAGGAATGATGTTTCAAAGTCCCCTAACTGCTGCCAGGAAACCAATACTGAGAGACAAGCAGGAACTAGGCCTGGAGTGTGCACAGAAGATGCAGGTGGGACTCCTGCCTAAAGCTTTGTTCTGCTCTAGAATGTTCTAAATAACTAATTTGTGCCTAACCCATTGACTCACTCACATGAGTGTCTCTTGAGGAGGCAACATAGGCCCTTTTCTACAGCTACATCCAGTTATATTAATTGCCCTCATGCTCTTTTATTAGTTGGGGAATGAGAGAATGAGAGAGAGAAGGATCTTAAGGCTGGGATTTTCTGTTGGGTTTGGGCAATCACAGTTTAAAGAAGACCTAGTTCCTTCTTATACAAAACATAGTAGATCTAAACCTATAGTATTTGAGAGCTGCACTTATTATATCCCTCTGCTTACTACTACTAAAGAATCTTTAAAAATATGGCTTTCTTAGTGCTTTGTATAGGCATATAATTTTCCAAATATGGGGAAATATCTATGTTCACTCATTTCAATATGTTAGCCTCTACATTATTAAGTGAGTAATGTAATAGGAACTCAGTTAACATACATCTGTGCCTTTGTAGAATTGAGAGAGTACAGACAATTCATTCCATATTTTGTAATTTGTATATTTTCAAATTTGTAATTTGAATGCACCTTTCACCAAATTGAGAAACTTGCAAGCCATTCACTATTGGCAGACAAAGGCAGCTGCCACTGCACACACAAGAAATGGTGTAGAAAAATTCTGCCAAATGGCCTTTTATTTCTAGGGTATGGCAGGGACTCAACACTTTTCCGAGAAAAAGGTCTTCTGAGAAATTTGGCTCAACACTTTTGGTTGTCATTTTTCAGGGTTCAGCACCTTCCCCATACCATTCCAAATGCTACATTTCCACTGCATTTGTGTTTGTATCTTGTCTCTAGTTCAGATTCTTTTACTACCACTGATTCCCCTAAAAAGTGTGCAACAGTTTTGCAATGTTTAGCTTTGGAAAAAAGGGGAAGCTAGGGCTGTGCCAAAATCTGTTTCCCAATTTTCTGAAAGTTTTCTTCTCTCATTCTCTTCCCCATTCTCATTTTTTATAATGTATTTAATTTTTCTTTTGGGTGTTTTAACAACTTACATTCACATGACACAAAAAGTCACACTGCATAATAAGTCACCTTAACCCTGAAGCATCCAACCAGGCACATTGTGAGTAGCGAACACCCTTTTCCCACTCCTTTCTTCTCAGTCCACTCCAAGATCGCTGGAGTTCCCCCCACCACAGCGTGACCAGAAATTACTTCAGCCTTGCTGCTGTTCATGCTTCCCTTTTAAAGAATGTCTTTATTCCAGTGGTGAAAGCTGGCTCTCACAGAGTGCATGCCAAATTCTGACAAAGAGTGCAGGTACGTGAAATATTCCCTAGATGTTTGAAATGCCACCACATTTGCTGAACCCTATTTGTAAAAAGGGATTTAGAAGGGGCTACAAAATTTCTTTTGGCAGAGAAATACACAGAAATTTTATTTTTCCTGTGTGTTTCCTTAATATATTGGCCCATGATAAAAATCTTATTTATGGTATCTAATTGATTACTTATCTATTATTATTATTATTATTATTATTATTATTATTATAACATTTCTA